>NW_006795956.1:645512-652671 GCF_000442215.2 Lipotes vexillifer | reverse complement strand
GGAAAGAGTAGAAGTCCCTATAAATAATAACCTCATCATCCCCAAACTTTGCTTCTGTATGAAGAAAGTGATTTTGAGGGAGCATCATTAACAAAGAAAATGAGAGGTTATTTCCAGAGAGCCTAGTAAAGCAGGTGGGAAGATTCTGATAACTGTGTAATCCACCTACTAGCATAGCACAAGTAGAAACTTTCTGTTGCAGCTCAAGAATATAAACAGAAGTAAATGGTGGCATTACTATATGAATAAATGAGTTAGTCAATCAATCACTGGCAAAGCATACTCTGTAATCAAAAGATTTTTCATGTTCAGACTAATTTCATGTAATACAAGTCTAAATATTACATAAACCCCTCTGACATTGAGTTATATACTACATTAGACAAAAAGGGCACTTCGAGCAGCTGAAGAATGGCAGACAGTCAGGAATAATTCTTTTGGATTTCAGGATATCTGGGTGGCCCCTAACCAAAATCTGGGGATGCTCTGAAATTCAAAGTATAGACTCACTCTGTCTAACATGATAACCGCTAGCCACGTGTGGTTACACAACGGTGCTGGCAGAGACAGAATTGAACAACAGAAGCAAACTCCCTGTAACTAAAACTGTTAGCATGCTGCAAGCATGAACTATAATCCAGGTAATCTAGTTCAGTGGTGGAAGCATCGACTATTGGACAGATATTTCTCCTATTGGACATAAAAATAGTAATAGCATGTATTGAATATGTATGTATCGTTGCAAGCCTTTCACATTCCACTGGAAAGCCATTCATCCTAAGCACCACCTTGACACAAAAATCCACCAGAGAACAGCACATATTTCAAGTCACTTTATCACACTCAGCTCTTGGCAGGTACGCTCAAACCAGCCTCTCTAACTAAACAGCAAAATGTTCTTCTTTTTCTAGCAAAGTGAGGATGATAATCTATACAAGGGCCATGTTAAACTCAAAATGGTGTTATATGATAAATTAAGCCAGATTGGAGGAATCCATAAAAATAGCTCTTTAATTTTACCTTGATGTTAAGAGGTGATTTCCTATAAAAGAATTGATGGGCCCATTACTATTACCCATCCAGTTAACACTGAAAGACAGCTGCAGTCCTTTTCAGATGGGAACACTCTCACAGGGCACTTGTGAGAATTCTTCAACACAAACATGATTCTGATGGTTTCTCAAAACATCTGTTAACTTCTGTTTGCATAGATTTTTCCAGAACTGAAAATTTACGAAAAGGATAAACTCCCCAGAGATTCAAAGTTTTTCAATAGAGGAACTTAGTCTAACACTTCAATGAGAGTGGATTTACTCCCTGGGGGAACCTGGGTAAATACCCACAATCATATTTTATTACCAGATATGCAGTTTTAATTTCTTTTATGAAGGCAAGGCCATAAACTTCCTCAAAGACAATGTCCCTTTACATAGACTAATGGTTTTCAAAAGTTTAAGAAATCCTAGATATGGAAAATATGAGAGAGTGAGTCTTTATTTGCTCTTTATTTCCCACCTACGTGCAGAATAGTGAACAAATAAGTATTATTAATAATTCTTCAGCTGGTCATGTGAAACTATAAAATCTGCACTTTACCGTGAACAAGAGAAGGCATTTTATAGAGAAAAGGGCACAATACACCATTCTTAGAGGCATTTACAAATAAATTGTTTTCAAGATGGAGAGTCCAATAACAGCCATGGCCTTTCCTTTCTACCTGGGGTCTCTGAGACAGTGCCCGAACTCAAGTTCTTCATGACTTTTTTCTGTTTAATTTCCAATTCAGATTTATCCAAACCATCACTAGAATGGCAATTTGCCTTTTCTTTCATTTTATAAGCCCTTCATAAAATCAGAGAATATTAGGGCTAATAGGATTTTAGCATCCATAGAATCTTAACCCCTCATTTTATGGGCAAGCAAACTTTAAGGAAGTTTGAAGACTTGACATCTGTCAGCTGGAGCCTAGAATCTGAGCCTGTAAATTCTCAGTCGTGATCTTTGATTTCTCCAAACGACATTTCTTGAGTCCACAACATCTGGAGATCCACCATAAGGCTCTTATTACAAAGCACCAAGGAATCCCCACTTTATTACATTTACAGGGCATTATACATCCCAACATATGGAGCATGATTCAGCCATAATCAATTTTTTTGAACAACTAAGAATTTATTTTCATGTGGACTTTTATGATTCTAAAAAAATTATTGCCGAGAGTGGTTTGCAATACTCGTATATTGAAGGGAAATGGCAGAAGCCTGTTCAAGGCAGCTAAACGGATATTGGGGCTACAAGCCTTACAGTCTAAGGAATCCTCAAAGCTTGGGTTGGCTTGCTTTTCTTTGCATTCATCTATGAATTGGATGCCTTCCTTTGGGGTGCAAGTAACTCTGTAATGCCCAGATGGAAGGTTTGAATTGTGTCTATTAGCAAATGCAAAGATCACAAAGGTTCTTTCCCATTATGGTAGGATGAGAAGATAGCTTAGAGGCTTGTGTGTTCTTGGTGTGAACAAGGTTAGGCAGGGAAACAGTTTTCCTATTCTTTTCAATGATAATGACCAATACGGTTTGTTTTCTTTCTGACTTAAAACATGGTCTGTTCAAAAGAGTACAAAGTTATAAACCTCTTATTAAAGGCTTTTAAATTATATTACATACATCTCCATTTAGCAGATTTAAAAAAGAAATGGAAGCTCAATTAGTAAAGCTTAATAAACTAATAGCTTGTAAATTTAAAAAGATTTCTTTACATTAATTAACCTAAAGTAATGGACCAATAAACCTACAAAAGATGCAAAAAAATGGAGGCTCAAAACATTAGATAATTGCTTGCCATTGAAAATAAGATTATTTTTAAAGGGAAAAAATAGATGTCTCTCTTACATTCTGATGCTTTTATCTTTGCAGTTCTATAATAATAGGATCATTATTGAATCATCTATCTCACAATGCACATGCATAAATAGTCATGACATCATATGGATTTTATGTCAGTATCTTTGTAAATGTGGCATCTTTTCCTCTCCACCCTTACTGTGTTCAGAGCCCCATCACCACTGGTCTGAATGATTACAGTAATCTCCTCACTTGTCTACCTTTCTCTTCCAGTCCATCCTGGTGACAGTGTTAACTTCTGAAAAACAGACAAACAAGCAGAAAAACAAAGCTAAACAAACTGGATCTGTCATTCCCTTCCTCAGTGGCCTGCCTGTTTCGGATGCATTTTTCCATCTTTATCACATGTTGTTCCCCTCCCCTTGCCCCCATAAACCTTGAGCTTCTCCCACAGATGCATTCTCACCACTGTGTAAACACAGTGCTCCTTTTCAGAACTCCTCTCACTGCTGGTTTCTTCTTCCAGGAATTTCCTTTTGAGGTCTCCCTCTCGGCCTTCCGTTTTATCATACTGGACCCAGTTCAAATACCAAGACACCTTCAATAGTCATTTCCAACTCTCCAGGCAGAGGTAGCCACTCCCTTGCTTTAGATTTCAGGGTTACTTTCCACACCTGTAAAAAGACCACTTGCCCTGTTTTGTTTTAATTATCTACTTAATTGTCTGCCTCTTCTGGTAAACTCTTTGTCAATGGCTTTCAAACTATTTTAGTGCAACTACCATTAGAAATACATTTCTGCACTGTGATCCAGCACATACATACACATGCACATACTCACACAGACAGGCTGAAACACAGCTTCCATGAAAAAATGTACTTCCTTTCTGTGGGTGATGCCCTCTGATATTTTCTACTATGATTCTATTTGCTTTAAAATATATTGATTTCACAACCTAATAATGGGCCACAACTCTCAATCTGAAAAACTCTCCCCGAGATGACAAAGAACTGTCTCTTACCTATTTTTGCATCCTTAATGCCTAGACCGTGGAAGGGACTCAATGAATATTTGTTAAATGGATGACTAAGCAAAGATAATATTTCTGAAAAATATTTTTAAACTTTTTTTCTCAGCCATAATACATTTTATTGTATTTCTTCTCTGTCTTGAGCCTACCTTTGAGATTTGTCCCTGTTTTTCTGGTGCTTGGAGAGAGAGAATAGAATAGAGGAGATATGGCTCATATTTGCTGCTTGGAGGCTCTGTTAAAGAGGCATGAAGCTATGAGCAGAGGAGGTAAACAGTGGTCTAAATGTGTTTTGAACTTAACTTAGTGCATTTCATTGATTGCTGTTCATTTCAATGGGCAGCAAAATCAGAAAGTGTGAGTATAAGCATTTCCTGTTCAAATTATTATAATAAGTTGATTTTGAACATCAAGATGATTCCATTCAAACCAAAATATCTTTAAAAATAAAAGAATAATATTTGTCAAGAAAGTTGGTAAGGCTTGTTCTCCAGTTCACCTATATTTTTACATTTAGTTTGCTTCCTGTTTTTAGTTTTTGACTTTCAGTGTTTGACAGACTATAAATTTTATATTATAAATTTTATGGTCACAATCCAGACCCTGGGTTCTGAACAGATGTTAATAATCACACTAGAAACATTTTTCTTGGTTCAATGGCAACCTTGTCAGTTTGTAACCAGGAGTAAATAGAACATTCAATTCAGTCCATGTGCTCATTTTGAAGCTTAGAGAGAATAAATCAGCCTTTTTCTTGATGCTGAGTGGGAGTGGAAAGCTTGCAAAAAGTCGGTTATAGCTAACTTATGGATTCAGCTGTCAATTTATTGATTTTTTATGATTATTTCTATAAAATTATCTTTAGATAATAATGAAAAGTATTTCTTTCTGCATTTTAGGTAATAGGCTTAAAATGTAATCAACAGGTTCTTACTACCACTTGTGAATAACACTTTAATTTAGAGATTTCTACAATTTGAGACACTCCCAATATCACACTTTCTATCTGTTGGAGAAGGGGGAATACAGCTCGATACAAAGCTGGTTGACAAAAAAATGATCAGGATTAACTCTATAGCCTCAGTGAAATGCCCGATATTATTTCTAGAGTTGTGGTATTGAAATATTTTTTTCTTTTTCCTGTTTTCTTTTTCCAGAATCCTTTCTCCCCTAAAAAATGTACACTCCATGGAATCCCAACATTTTTTTAAAAAGTAACATAAACAGATTTTTAGTAAGAAGCCTGAAGGGAGGTTCCTGCCTATTTGGCCACAGAAAAGGCTTTGAAGCACCTCCTCAATTTCTGGGGCTCTACCCAACATAGGCTTCAAACCACAATTCTAGAACAGAGCAAGATTAAGGGGCATCACAGGAAACTTCAGCTGCTTTTTCCAAAAAACACATGCTCAGCTCTCTCTCTTCCAGAAATTCCTTTTTTTTTTTTTTTTTTTTTTTTTGTGGCTAGTGAAGCACGCAGGGACATGGATTTGAAATAGCTCCCCAGGAGACCATCCCCTCCCCGGACTCCCTAGAACTACTGGTCCTATTATGTTTCTCTAAGTGCAGTACTTGGACCAGCTGCATTAGAATCACCTGAAAATTCAAAATTTTCTGGGTCCTTTTGTAGACACAGTGAATCAGAATCTCTGGGGGAAATTCTGATGCACACTGGAGTTTGAGATCCAATAATTAGGAAACATGGGCAGACACCCTTTCAGAGTCTTAGGCTAAGCAATGAGTCCTTTACAAAGGGAGCCAGGTCAAAGCCATAGAGAGCCAAAAACATGACATCAAAACTCCCAGGTAGGGGCTTCCCTGGTGGTGCAGTGGTTGAGAGTCCGCCTGCCGATGCAGGGGACACGGGTTCGTGCCCTGGTCTGGGAAGATCCCACGTGCCGCGGAGCGGCTGGACCCGTGAGCCATGGCCGCTGAGCCTGCGCGTCCGGAGCCTGTGCGCCGCAACGGGAGAGGCCACAACAGTGAGAGGCCCGCGTACCGCAAAAACAAAAAACAAAAAACTCCCAGGTATATTCAGGGCTCTTGCCACTGGTCTTTTATGATTCAAAAAGCTCAAATATCACCAGATATAAGCCAAATACTTTCCAAAAAGGTATGGGTCTCTCCACAGTTCCAGCCTTTACCTATGAGAACCACTGGGAAATTATTCTGATGGAAAAACCATAGCACTGTGATGGCACTGACAGGGCATGTGCAGAATGAAAAAGCTGGGTGCAAAGGATACAAGAGGGGTCAGTAGCCCTTGTTTTATTTCCTTTCATCATTTGATCCCCAGATTCTACTTAAATCCATCTGAAGTTTAGGGGGATGATCATTCAGGAATTTATGGCCAAGAGAAGAATGAATGTAAAGAAATAAATGTTAATGACAATTTTAGAAACAAATCATTATTTCTCAATACATTTCATTTCTTTTACTGGTATTTCAATCATGCCACTGTGTTTACAGGCACAGATTGGGTTGTCTTTATTATCTTGTGATATAGGCTTATTCGACAAATTTGGAAACAGAACTTTATAGGATGATCTTGTCCAATAATGATGCTGATGACAGCAGTGGCACAATTGCAGAACCACCTTGCAGCTAAAGGTATAGACTCTGCAGCTGGATTGCCTGGGATTGAATGCTAGCTCCAGAAATTGTTAGCTGTCTGAGTCTGGGAAGTTACTTAACCTGTGTCTCAGATTTACCTCTTAAGGTAATGGTAATGATAATAGTACATTAACTACCTTGTAGAGTTGCTAGGAAGAGTAAATTGGCTGATAGTTACTTTGAACAATGACTAGGCCATAAAGGTGCTAAGTACGTTTGTTAAATAATTAAAACTGTATGAAAACCAGTCTTTGTTTCTATGTGCTAGACATTATCTAACGCTTTGCAAGCATCTCATCCGTTAACTGTCCTCACCAATTTATGTACATAAAAGCACAGAGAGCTTATGAAACTTACCCTGGATAAACTCAGGAAAGTCAGTGACAAATTCCAAATGACAAAGCGTAGACATCTTTAACTTCTTTAATGATTAATATGGTTCAAGTTCCCAGTGTTGCTGGCAGAGTTTTGACCTGACTCTTCTAGATGATGAGATACCATTAAGAAAGAGCAGGGCTTCCCTGGTGGCGCAGTGGTTGAGTCTGCCTGCCGATGCAGGAGACGCGGGTTCGTGCCCCGGTCCGGGAAGATCCCACATGCCGCGGAGTGGCTGGGCCCGTGAGCCATGGCCGCTGAGCCTGCGCGTCCGGAGCCTGTGCTCCGCAACGGGAGGGGCCAC
>NW_006795956.1:633479-645387 GCF_000442215.2 Lipotes vexillifer | reverse complement strand
CATGGCCGCTGAGCCTGCGCGTCCGGAGCCTGTGCTCCGCAACGGGAGAGGCCACAACAGTGAGAGGCCCGGGGACCGAAAAAAAAAAAAAAAAAAAAAAAAGAAAAGAGAGAGAGAGACCAGGAGCAAGAGAGGGAGAAGAAACAGAATACTGAGGAGATAATGAGGCAGGTCTAACTTCTCCAATCTTTTTTTTCCTATTTCCTAATAGATATATAATCATTTCAGTATTAAATTTTCCTATGTGTTTTAGTTTCTTTAGAAATTATGATTTTATACATCTTCTTGTATCTATGCTCAAGTGTATTCAAGTGCATGGGGCTAGAATTATAATCCTATTTGTCTTTGTGTTTGTTTGTTTTCTTTGAGTTGCAAGGACTGTGTGTGATGTCCTTGCAGTCATTCCTTTCCCTTCAGGGGGACAGTGTTGGATGGATCCCCTGACTCCCCTGACTAGAGCCGAGCAACACCAACCTTCCCAGAGCCCAGTCCAACTGAGTGCCATATTTCATGGAGGTTTTAGCCCCACTCCAATGTCCCTCCTGTCTAGCTGAGAGGTGGCCTCTTCAACAACCTTCCGGGAGAGGCAAGCCCAGGCTTCATTCAGAGTTGCATGACAATATTTCCTCTCACCCCATATTAGTCATAAACTCATCCCCTTTTTTATAGTGGATGAACAACTCTGTTTGCATCATCTTGGACTTCAAAAAGATCTTTGTGTACAGAGCTGTTACAGAGAGGCCAATGATCATGGGATCATTTATTTATATTATTACGGCACAAAAGAAGTCACTTTGGTCCTTGAATGTGTTCCAGTGAGTCATGGTATTTTTTCCCATGTTTTCTGACCTCTGCTCCTTTCCATATTCTCCCATCTCCGATAAATTTGCTTCAGAACCACAGAAAAACCACAGCTGTGTTTGTTGATCAGGGACTCAAAGAATGAAAGTAACTGTTTCCATGAGGATTTTCAAAGGAGGTAAAATTAGTTCCCTGTTGTCTGCATAGAACCAGATATTAAGAGATTTCAGAAATGAAAGTTGTCATTTCTTGTTTGGAAAATATTTTAGCATGATAAAAAATAGAAAAGTTATGGAGACATCACCAAGACCAGCAGAATTGTATGTTTTGTTATTATATTGTAGCATTACAAATGAGATGACACACAAATCACGATGAATGCATGATAGAGAGTAATAATAGATTAAATGTATTTAATCATTTTAAGAGGCAAATATGATTATCAGAATATAAAATATGAAATGTCAAAGTCAACAAAAATATGTAGGATTAACAAAAGAAGACAGTGATTTATGGAAGTTATGCAAAGTGTTCTAGACCTCCAGAGGGTGCTATTGCATTTACACAGAAATATATTTAATTATGTACACATTTTTCTGAGATTAAAAAAAATGAGAATTTTAAGCACCTCTAATTTGTTTCCACATAAAACAAGGAAAGAATCAATAACCATAACAATAATTTGTCTTCTAAAACATTAACCGAGGCTTATCTCATTTAACAAACTTGTTTTTTATTAACCTAAAGATCAGTTACCTAATAAAAGCATGAAAAAAAATCAAGTCATTTCAGATAATATTTACAGTAACTTTCATTTGAACAAAGTGAACTTTGCATTAGTCATAGACATTAAATTGACTGTATGTTCCAAAATACATTTAGAGATTTAAAAATCCTTTAAAGTTTTTGGAGCATCAAGAGATAAATCACAACGAAAAAACTGTTTTTTTAAAGAAAAAACTGCAGATTTAAAAAATACACATAAAGTCTTTACCTAAATAAAATTGTTTTGCACTGTTATAATCTGGCATTTCACACATATTCTTACAGTATGAGTGTTTTTACCTACCGAGGAAAATGAATCTGAGAGGCAATGTTGAATAAACAGTAAATTGGTTCTTTGCATTATTCCAAAGCTACATGACAACGGTGGATGGATATATCTTACAAGATTTTGAATTCATATGACATGGTTGCAAATCTGTACACTCAGCTGTAATCTGTAGATATCTGTTTCAAATAATATTACTTCTTTTAAAGAATGATTAAAATTGATTTAAGTAACCCTTTTTAAAATTCACTGACATATTTGTTTTCTTTTGATTTTTTTTTGTTTTTTTTTTGCGGTACGCGGGCCTCTCACTGTTGTGGCCTTTCCCGTTGCGGAGCACAGACTCCGGACGTGCAGGCTCAGCGGTCATGGCTCACGGGCTCAGCCGCTCCGCGGCATGTGGGATCTTCCCGGACCGGGGCACGAACCCGTGTCCCCTGCATCGGCAGGCGGACTCTCAACCACTGCGCCACCAGGGAAGCCCCTTCTTTTGAATTTTGACAGCTATTCTGAATTCTTATCATATTTACAGAATTGTTTGAATCATAGTGTTATTTTTAGACTCATTAATTACTATCAGAATTTCATACAGAAACGCCCCTGGAATGTGAAAAAGAAAAAAATTGAATTGCTTCAGATTCAGAAACTTCTTTAAGTTTCTTATTTGCATTTTCTCTGTTTTAAAATCATCCTGGCATTGTTTTACTGTAAAGTGAATTGTTTTCCTCCAAGGTAAAATAAAAGACTAATACAAATGGTCATCTCTTGGTAACATTAGTTAATAGTTAATGACATCATTTAAGGCAGGCAATAGAACACAAAGTCATTGAATCTAAAAAGCGTCCCTGAATTGATAACATTTTTTGTCCTTGAGAGAAAAATCCATTTGGGGAACATGCAGAATAATTAATGAGTCATACTTAAATTGAAATGATTAATAGTAAATCTAACTCAGGAAGTTAAGCAACATATTCTTTGAAATGTGAAGATGTTGTTAGAGAATTTGTAGAACACACGTAAATAACAGCACAGTGAGATATGCCATGTTTATAACAGCCTTCTCTTGGGAACACAAGCTACCATAGAATCCATTCTCTTCACATTTCTTGGAGGGAGGAGGGCATTAATATCCCTTGTGGCTATACGAGAACAAATAACCAGGATGAGAACAAAGTGAAGGGATAGGGAGGCGGATGGGTAGCAATTTCCCATGTTTGTGGGTGACTATGGACACAGATGGACCTGTTGAGTGTTTAACTTGAACTGATCTGCATGACATCAGTAAGGGAGGTTTCAATCAAAGAGGCTCACAAGTAGAAAAGGAAGACAAAATATAACTTTCAAGACCCAGACTCTCAGAATACTCTTATTGAGGCCTATAAGTCATTTGATAGAGAGATCTTGAGATTATGGTATGTGGGGAAAATAGTTAAATATTTAATACCTTAGAGGATACCTAGGAAAAAGATCCACTGGCACATGATAATGGCCTGCTGGTGACAAAGCACTCACATGAGCTTATGACCATCTTACCTTTTTTTTAATGTGTCCTTTCCACTGGGCCATAACAGTCCCTAATTGTAGACACCATATTCTACATGCAGGCTAAAAACTGTCAGCATGACAGAGTACTTGGAGCTTTAACACTGAAAATAACAGTTAGGAACAAAAATAACAAAGAGAACATTTGTTAGATTCATGACCTTGAAAAATATCCATTTAAGTCTTACTTTTCTTAATTCCCAAACACTTAATCTAAACGTATTTTAAAGTACTTTGGAACCATAAAGGGCTCTACTATATTAGTCTAATATAGTACCTGGTTTCATCTCAGGGGAGATCCCAGGCATCTTCCACAGCAATAGATTCTTATTCCTTTCTTAGAAAAAGACAAATAAGAACTTGAAGAAATAGAATAGTTTATTTGAAAATTTACCCTGGATTAAAGTCAAGGATGATGTGAGTCTTATCTAAGATCCCTTCATTTAGGCTGAGTGTGAATGATGAGCTACAGTTGTTCCCCCCTCATTCTAGCTCTTCAGCAACACCTGGCACAGGCTTCCAAAAAGATGCCTGGAGTGGACAACACAACTTCTCAAATGACCCACTGGATACATATTCTGCCAGAAGTTCTGTATGCACGTGACAGTGTTATTGGTAATATTTCAGACTAGAAACCTTATACAAACCTCAAAGACCAGTGTATATAAAGTCATGTGATGTTGTCTCTTTTATGGATCCAACAGAAATGGGACCAGGACAGAGATAATACAAAGAATCTGTTCCTATCTTTAAAATATTTATTTTTTGAAACCAATCAGCCATCTTCATCTGGGAAGAGAATCATCTCAAAAAAAAAAAAAGGCCTAGATTAACATCGTGACATTGGACCCTTATGTATTTAGCTTATTTGCTGTGTCTGAAGGAATATAGGAAGTCATCCTGACTGTCTTTAGGTACAGGAGAAGGGAATGCATATTGGCATAATATACCAAGTCAAAATGTGAGACATTTACAGAGGATATTTGTGAAGTGATGAAGGAGAGTAATATGGGAGAAAGTGGGTTGACTCTGAGTCTGAAGGTCAAAGTACTCACC
Source organism: Lipotes vexillifer (assembly GCF_000442215.2). Lineage (NCBI taxonomy): Eukaryota > Metazoa > Chordata > Mammalia > Artiodactyla > Lipotidae > Lipotes > Lipotes vexillifer. The sequence goes on along the minus strand of NW_006795956.1, from coordinate 640,937 downwards.
AGATTTTTCACACTGTGGGCTGAGGCCAAGGACTCACTTGTGAGCCCAGTTTCATGTCTGCTAACTAGAGGCTGGAGTTAAACTAAACATGCTCAAAATTCCTTTACTCTTAAATGCTCTGATTCTATGATCCAGAGTGGTGTGTGTGTGTGTGTGTGTGTGTGTGTGTGTGTGTGTGTGTAATCTAAGATTTTATTACTCTTGGAGTTTAAACGAAAGCTAGTTTATAGTAATACAGAAAATAAAGTTCAGTTATATGGAGTAATCAAATAGGTAGGCAAAGGATTTTATCTAAAGTGTATTTGAAATTCTGTTTTAAATGTAAATATATGTACACTCACCACTGCAATACATTTGCATTCTGTATTTAAATAAAAAGAATACTTAAAATTTTAATAATTCTCATGTGTATATATTATAAACAGGTTATTTTTTAAAAGTAAGATTCTAAACTTCTCTATTCACTCATACATAGATGTTGTCTTTCCAACTTCACATGTGGTGGCTTTGGCCGGAGTTTACATATAACTCCCTCCACACAAACTTAAATATCTAAGGCATTCTGCTCTTGAGCTAGTAACATAATAGCTTGACTTTATATTTTATTGCAACAAATTCCTCCATTTCAGCATGCTATTTTATTGAGACAAATACATAATAAACAGTGATTTAAAATGTACATAAAAGTTGCTAGATGAAAATGTCCGTGTCTTTTTCTGTTATATGCAGTGTCTACAAATCTGAACCTACATCCATACAAAGATTTATGCAATTGGATAAAAATCTCACAACCATATCTTAAATCCTATTCATTTGTGGGGATTAGCCTGTTCGACTGATGCAGTAGGTAGGGTTGTAGTAACTTAGCTAGTCCTTTATTCAAGACTGTCTCCACAGGGAAATCTCACAGCACTTCCCCAGCTTGTAAACATTAGCAGTCAGCCCACATCATCCAGGCTTATTCTCCAGGCAGGTGAGACTTCCCTATGACTGTGGAAATCCCTCTATTTCAGGTAGAAAAAGTCAAGGATCCTTTTTAACGATTTTTCTTTTTTGGTTAATTTTTTAAAGCAATTCATACACCCGATATAATGAATATAAAAGACGTGTCTCTCTGTCTAAAACAGGAGCAACTGCCTTTGCCAAATCCTCCAGGCATCCTAGCTCAGCAACTTCTGATGCCTCAGGAAAAGCAGAATACCTGAGAGACAACAATCAGATAGGAAAAGGGAAGGTTGCGTGAACCTGCTCACTATTTTGCTGCTCCAAGCATTGTCTATAATGCTTTCTCCTATAAGATTTCTCAATACGGTGGCTTCTCTCTGCCTTGTTACTTTCTCCCCTTCTCTTTTTAATCCATAAAAATCTAGTTACTGACACTTCCTAGTTTAATTGCGATCTCCTATTCACCAAACTAGATGGTCTCTACTCAGTTCTCAATATCTGTTTTTCTTAAGCTTTGGACACTGTTGACTACCTGCTGCTTGAATTTCTCTTGGTACGAAGCTGATCTTCCTGGCTTTTCTTCTACATCTTTGGTCTCTTGCTTTGTGTCTTCTCATTTGTTCTTTCCCACACTCCTAACACGTAGACATCTCGCCATCTTTTCAACCATATTTTCTTTCCTAATCCTATATTTTCTCCCTTGTTGATTTCACTCACTCTCATGATTTTAGTTATCACCTCCGTGTATGATCAAAATGTCTTTTAGCCCTAGCTTCTCTTTCTCTAGCTTCTGATTTTCCAGTTACATGCTGAACATTTTGACTCAATGTCTACTGATACCTGAAACTTTCAAAACACCCAAATATGAACTAATCTACTCTCCTAGACCTTTTCCTCAGGATGTCTTAACTTCTGTCAATGGTGCCAAGACCATCTTCCAAGGGACACTGGTTCCATGAAGCCCAGGCATGGGATTCTTAAGGTGTGTGACTCTCCTGAAATAAGTGCAAAATATTATGTTTGTATGACTTTTATATTACTTTTTCTGAAGAAAGTTTTTAGAAATTTTATCAGCGTTTCAAAGAGGTCAGATATCAAAAAAAAGCGCTTAAGAACCACTGCTGCACTGCTGGATTTAACAGCTATTTTTCTATTTGTATATGTATACATTAATGTTGTAAGAAGCTCACAAATCCACACTTTCAGATTGCTTTTGCAATCATTTTGGTCACATATCTCCACTATTATATACCAGAATAAGTTATCAGTTGTTGACTTGATTTTGCCCAATAATAGAGAAGCAGCAGAACCTTCTCTGTCCAGAAAACAAAGTGTTAATCTTAGATGATGATTCAGTGTACAAAATTATGAAGTTTTCTTTACATTTAAAAATGATATCAATCATTTTATTTCTATTGCCAAATATGTAATTTAGCCTTCAAAAATTGTACCGTTTATGTGTGTGGACAGCCTAGTTTTGTGTCTATCTCAAATCAGGAACTCATGTGTACAACTAAAAGGTCAGTTTGAAACATCTAGCTGTTTGGCATCAGATGGATGAGGAAGGATTACACTCTCAACTAAATCAACTGTTACAATATCAGGGTAACTATTCTAAGAAAATATATTTGAGCCTTTGTTTGAATAAATTAGATTGCTCTTTGTACCAAATGACATCAAAAGCTAAATCTATCCTCTACACACAGATTATGCTAATATTTGATATTTTTTTCCTTTTTTTCTTTTCGTTTACTTCCTGAGGTTTAATGACTTGTAGATATAATCTCATGATAAGAAAATTAACCACACTGTTGAGTTGCTTACTTTTCTTTTTACATGGAGTAATTCTGTTTTGCATTGACTCTCATCTCACTTATCATTATGAAATAAAGCTTATAAATTAGACTTCATTACCTATAAATTAATGTATTTATATTTTCTGTGCCAAGGACTGTTAGTTGTCAGAACACAAAGGAGAACAAGACCCAGTTCCTGCTCTTAAGGAGCACAGAGTCTAACAAATATGTATCTACCTTACAAAATGTTTCTGTATTTATACTAGTACTATTACTACTATTCTTCATTTTTCATGATTATATTACACCTAGTCCCAGCAGAGGGCATGTATAACACTTTCTATGATAATACAGATTACTCAAAAGGAGAAATAATGTTCTCTAATATAAGCAAGATTTTCTTTATAAAGGTGGAGAAATGTTGTCAATTTTCTCCTTGAACTTCTACCCCCTTGTAATCAGGAACTAATTAATTAATTAGCTAATATTTCTAAAGTGCATTGAAGATGAGCAGCGTCATACAAATGCTAAGTATTTTAAAGCCATGTGTTGCCTCATACACTAGATAGGATTTCTTTAAGTTTGGAAAGGACAATTTGAACAAATTACATTTCATCTAAATGAAAAAGCTAGGTGTATACTGAAAGCAGGGGGTAGGCGGAAGTAGGAAAAGTTGGATGGAAAAGTGCAAGTGTAATCAAAAAAGGAGAATGATCCTTTACATTTCTCTCCATTTATCATTATCGCAAGACAAAAGAGATGCATGCATTCCTATAAAACTGCTGTAAAAAGAGAATACAAATTTATTAAAATGGTATAGTATTACAATTTCTCTCATACTTATGAAATTGTTAACAGAACGAAGTCTGTACTTTCCCATGAAGGTGATTATTTTATAATGTTCTTGGAACTTAATTCCAAGGCCCAAACACCCAATTTGGAATCCACAGGATCTAAATTGGACTGCCTACATTTCTGAGATAATTATCAACACTTCCTTCATCATGGATTGCATAGCCCAACACTATACCAATACCTGGGAAAGTAAAGGAAAGAGGAATCAAGGCCAATGTCCTACCGCTGATCAACGTAGGAAACCAGGCTCTGAAGTGAGCTTTCGGACCTGATTTCTCAACCTGAGCAAATTACTCAGATAATTTATTAGACCCATACTTAGTCTTGCATTTTTTTTTTTTTTGCGGTACGTGGGCCTCTCACTGTTGTGGCCTCTCCCGTTGAGGAGCACAGGCTCCGAACGCGCAGGCCAGCGGCCATGGCTCACGGGCCCAGCCACTCCGCGCCATGTGGGATCTTCCCGGACCGGGGCATGAACCCGTGTCCCAAACCCGTGTCCCCTGCATCGGCAGGCAGACTGTCAACCACTGCGCCACCATGCTTAAAAATCTTGCGATTTTTTGGGCTTCCCTGGTGGCGCAGTGGTTGGGAGTCCGCCTGCCGATGCGGGGGACGCGGGTTCATGCCCCGGTCTGGGAGGGTCCCGCGTGCCGCGGGGCGGCTGGGCCCGTGAGCCGTGGCGGCTGGGCCTGGGTGTCCGGAGCCTGTGCTCCGCGGCAGGAGAGGCCGCAGCGGTGAGAGGCCCGCATACCGCCAAAAAAAAAAAAAAAAAAAAAAAATCTTGCGATTTTTAAGCATGGATCATATGGGAAATTCAGCTCTCCTAGGAATTATATTTGCTTCGGTTAAAGATGGTTATTTTGGAATCTTTCCGTACTTCTCTTCCTTTTAAAGCCAGTGACACAGACATTCCAGAACGTGGAAACAGAGGCCAATCAGAAAGCATTACTATTGTGCTGTTTCACTCTCCAGGGATTATTTCCGTGTTTTCAGATTACTGCTGGTATGCGTTTTTTCTTGTGAACGTCGGAGGAATAGGTCTGACCCACAGAGTTCCCTTGGCTAAAGGTGTTTGGCCTCAACTCAGCATCACTGTAGCTTCACCAAGTGACTGCTCACAAATAGGGGGTTTTATTTCCCCTTTTCCCTCCTCGGGGGCATAAATAATGGTGTCTGAAAGTATACAATTATACCTCTCTCTCCTTCACTGGAGGTGGGTTAAATGGTGTCATCCAATCTTTGTTACCTCATTGTAGACACTGTGGGTTGGATTTCTTTATAATCTTTCATGGAAACAAGAAACAGCAATTAAGCATACTTTCTGGACAAATAGAGACCTTTTTACAGGATTTTTGTAAAGGTAAGTTCTCTGCTGGGAAGCACTCCCAGATTTTGATGCAACTTGCTTAATAGTCACAACATGTTTATTCAATCTTCTTTCTGTAAGGAAGCAAATAGCCATCAATACTGAATGAGTGGCAGGGGATCCCATAAAATTTGACAAAGGATCTTTCAGGACAGTTGTTTAAGGGACAAATAAAAATAACGAGAATGGCATTGGAGGTGGAGGTGGAGGTGGAGGTGGCAGAGGGAGCACTATTGCTCCTTCCTCTTGGAACTGTCATCATAGGCATAATCAACCATACCATTAAGACTTCCAAGCAGCGAAATACACATCTGACTTCAGGGCCTTGGAACTTTCATTACAGGGCCCAGGCTGTTCCTTTCCAAGTTATTAGTCATCAGTTACAGCATGATTAGGATCATGGAGAGTGGAAGTACTGTGGGTGCTCATCCCAGACCATCAAGGATCAAAAGTGAGAAAACTGAAATTCAAATGTCCAGTCTAAGTGGTAGGAACAGAGTGGAAAGAGAATAAGCAAGCTGAGGGAAAGCTTGGTCTGAAACTAAGCAAGAAGTTTTCTGTGAATAAGTCAAATTCTTTGGTCATCCTATTTCTGGTGTTCGGATATGTCAGGCTGGCTTAAAGGTCCAAGTCTGAGACAAACAGTGTTCCCTTTTAGGGATCCTTTTTCCTCGTGGTATGAAGTGGCTTCCCATTTATTCAGGACCTGCCATAGTTTCACTGCTGAACAGGCATGGCTTTTTCAGGGAGCACAAGGACCTTTTGAAACTTTTACATTTATCAAAGACTTTAAACAGGTTCCTTTGTTTGAAATTTAACTCTCTGCATAATGGCAGCTAGCTCACCAGATCGACTCATTTGTCCTAGTGTGTTCAGAAATGCTTATATGACAGTGTACTGCTTTTCTAAGGGAAAAGGGATTTTTTTTAAAGGCATTACCTTAACCCAAAGAATGGTTATGGTCAAAGTTTTATACCTGTGAAGCTCTTAGGATCAAATGTAAGAGATGAAACCCACTCTTTCACTAAGATATGCCATGGAGGAAAGTACATCTATATGGTAGTTATGAAGAAAATCAAATCTTAAAGTCAGTTTGCCATGGCTCAAACCCTTGCTCTGCCTCTTAACTAGCAATATGACTCTGAGATAGTTATACACTCTCTCTATGTATCAGTTTCTTCATCCATAAAATTGGTATAATAATAATAGATTGTTGTGAGGATAAATGAGTCCAATGATTTAATTATCTGGAACAGTACCAGTTCTATATAAGAGTTAGTAATTATTATTATTCTGGATAGAGAGTGCAATATGTTGGTTAAGAACTCTGGCTCTGGCATTAGATATAACTGTGTTCAAATCCCAGTTTTTCTATGCCCAAGAGCTTGGAGAAACTACCCAATTTTTCTGTTCCGGTTTCCTCACCTACAAAATGGATTATGAGAATCAAATCATATTATACACATGGTATAATTGGTATAATTTCACACATGATAAATGTTAGCGATTCTTTTTCCCATTTCCCATTTTGCTTGACTGTTTTTCCACAGGATTATATTATGTCATGGTCTAGTGCTATCTGGATGGAAGACGTTTTTATATTTGTGTTATAAATATCCAGATTGAGGAGAACATTTTGAGTAATAAAGTAACACCAAGTGTTACAATTTGTAGAATAGTTTCTCAACTCTCCTTAAGAGTTTGATGCAATTTAAAAATTAATGAAGGCGAAATGTCTATTTAGATCTTCTGCCCATTTTTGGATTGGGTTGTGGAGATCATCTCGGTGCTTTGTTACCACCTAGAGGGGCAGGATAGGGAGGGTGGGAGGGAGACGCAAGAAGGAGGGGATATGGGTATATATGTATACATATAGCTTATTCACTTTGTTATACAGCTGAAACTAACACAACATTGTAAAACAATTATACTCCAATAAAGATGTTAAAAAAATTAATAAAGGAAGCTATTGCTTTCTGGATGCAAATTAGTGTTGGTTGTAAAGTAGGGTTTCTCAGGTAAAGATTTATTCCCATATTTCTGGATCACATATTTCTGGAAAGTTTAGGCATCAGAGGCTTGTTGCTTGCTTTTCAGCAGCTCCCAGTAAATGCGATTACACTCAATGTTTGTACGGAAGTTCTCGATGCAAATGCAGGAGGCTCTTGCCTTGAGAAAAATCTTTAAAAGTTGCACAGCTCCTCAGAAGCAGAGGTTGGGAGGGAGGCATGCTTTGTGTCATACACATTAATTCAGTTGGCACATTACAATGTTAAACTAAATGACATTATTACAAAGCTGTGCTAAGAAGTGTTGACAGGTCCATATGGTAATTTTACAATGTATAATGAACACACAGACTCCTTTCTTGCAGAAATTTATAGTTCAAATCTATACCCAGGATATCCAGTTTTATTTCCAGAAACTTAAATTGACTTATTACGGTGTAGTGAATGTATAAATTAGTTCCAGTAGTTAAACTGAAACATTTCCCTA
>NW_006795956.1:594791-633467 GCF_000442215.2 Lipotes vexillifer | reverse complement strand
TACAGACTCAATTAGATTCATTAATCTGCTGTGTAGACCTGTAAACGGCCCATTGTTCTTTTCCCCCCAAAATGTCAAAAACTATTTCTCTAACTATAAAATATTCACTACAAAAACTGTTTTAAATGGTCAGAATTATTGTGTATTAGAAACCCAGAACTACAAATTATCTTATTGTGCTGGTACTTTTTTTCCTCCCAAAGAAAAATAGGGTCCAGCCCTTGCCAAGTAATTTAGTGGGGTTAGTAAATGGATTCAGTGCTCTATCACACTGAAAACGCACTTATATTAAGAAAAGATCATCTTTTCCCATGTCCAGCTGGATAAATCTGCTGGCGTGGGGCATATTGTATATGTTCCTAACCCCACAGATTTTTCATTTGGAAACTTTTGCTGACATGCCTCTGTCTGCCTGAAGTGTGGCAGCTTATCAGTCCATTGTGATGTTCCACGGAGGCTGAGTAAAATAATACAACCTGTTAATGAATTCCATTTCAAATGATGCACACCTGTGTCTTACCTTTTTCAAAATACCACCCTTCATGTGGGAACTAGGGAGGCCACTGCACAGCAGAGCTTTAAATACAAATCTTTTTTTTTTTTAAGCTATTGTTGTGGAATTTAACGAAATAAACACGCACACACATACACACACACACAAAACTTGTTTTATTGATTGATGAAGGTGACTGCTTTTACTTACTGCATGATATTTTTTGCTTCTGTGATTTATTAAACATTATTTCTTGTTTCAAAAACCTTTGCAACTCTTACCTTTTTTAATTTTTTTAATGGCTCAGCTCAAGTCATCTTTACAGGTTTGCATATAATGTTAACTTTGATTATGTTTTTAGTCTTAGGTAAACATGCGACAGTTCTGTTTTAAAGATGAGAGGAGGCTTCTTGGGTCATTCTTAGACTGATACCAATGTGATGTGAAATGGAAATATTTAAGAGTCATTTAACTGAATTTAACAGAAAACAATTTCAGCTCTTTTTAAGGGGGAAAAGGGAGCTATCTTTAAGGATATGGGAATGTCTCACAAGTCAAGAAATGAAAAGCAAATGGTCCTCAGGAAAAATTTGGAATCAAGGATTCAAATAGTTCCACTTCTCCATCTTTCTCCTGTCTTTATAGCTGCTTTATTCTTACTCATTATTACTTCAACCCTACTTTAGGTTTCTCTACCTCTCTGGTCCATAGGGTGGACAATCTGGCTGAAAGAAATCCTGCAATTTTGACAGTGTAGACTGAATCTTCTCTCATCTCAATCCCAATATTTTATCGAGGTATAGTTGATTTACAGTGTTGTGCTAGTTTCAAGTGTACAGCAAAGTGATTCAGAATATATATGTGTGTGTATGTATATATATTATATATATACATATATATATTATATATATATATATTCAGATTCTTTTTCAGATTCTTTTCCATTATAGGCTATTACAAGATATTGGGTATAGTTTCCTGTGCTATACAATAGGTCCTTGTTTATCTATTTTATATATAGTAATGTGTATCTGTTAATCTCAAACTCCTGATTTATCTCTCCCCCTCTCTGGCCCCCTCTATCCCCTTTGGTAACCATAAGGTTTTTATCTATGTCTGTGAGTCTATTTCTGTTTTGTAAATAAGTTCATCTGTGTCATATTTTAGATTCCACATATAAGTGATATCATATCGTATTTGTCTCTCTCTGACTTATTTCACTTAATATGATAATTTCTGGGTCCATCCATGTTGCTGCAAATGGCATTATTTCATTCTTTTTTAATCCCAGTTTTAGAAGGAGATTCTGATTAGCCTACATTAATCTTCAGTTCCTACCTCTGAGACAATCAAATAGGAAGAGGGGGAGGTGGCAGTAGGGAAGAGGGAATGTTTTGCATTGGACAGAGATTAGGTAAAAATGAGTTACTCTCACTAGCTGCTTGGAGAGAAAGAAAAAGGTAATTCCCAGGAAATGGTGATGGTGGTAAGTGGAGGTCAGTGTTGAACTGAATACATGAACGTAATAAATATCTATCCACCTTATTTTATTTATTTATTTATTTTTTTTGCGGTACGCGGGCCTCTCACTGTCGTGGCCTCTCCCGTTGCGGAGCACAGGCTCCGGACGCGCAGGCTCAGCGGCCATGGCTCACGGGTCCAGCCGCTCTGCGGCACGTGGGATCTTCCCGGACCGGGGCACGAACCCGTGTGCCCTGCATCGGCAGGCGGACTCTCAACCACTGCGCCACCAGGGAAGCCCGCCACCTTATTTTTAAATGTCCTTCCTCTAAGGTAATTACATGTCTTCTTGTTATCTCCAAGCCCAGGATTATGTAGAAAGTTAGAGCAGTAGGTGCTCCAAAAGTAGAGATATTGGACTTTTCCTCCAGGATGATATTTCCAGTGAGAAATATAATGTGTTGAAATAACCAGCTTCCTGTTCGCAGTCCCATGTTCATCTGCTCGCAGGACACACACAATTTTCCTGCCAACGTATAGCATAACATTTCCTTCCCTCACCCTTTCCATTTCATTAATATTGAGGCGGGGAAGGGGTGTGCCAGATTCGTCTTACAACGTATTTCCCCCTAATTTTTCAACTTATCACCTCCCTTCTTGGAATCCTAGCTTTTCATGACAAATTGAAGAGTTTTTGCTTGTGCCAATCTGCTCGATGTTAATATCTGCACCTGCACTTCTGGGCTGTGGCAAAGCAGCCACACGTGCACAATAAAGGTGACTCTCCCACATCCAGGAAGGACTGGAGGCCTGAAATCAGCAAATCCAGCTCAAGCATTTTCCTGCCCTTTTGATTTGGTGATTGCTTCTGTTCAAGCAGCCTGACCCATGGCTCAGCACATTGCATTCCAATGCAAATATTTATCGAATAACTTCTATGTGCCAGGCACTATGTTACTTACTTCTAGAGATGCAAAATAAGTAACATATTGCTTTTGCCCTTATAGAGACTGCCGCCTTGATGAGGTGATAAGATAGTCTCACCAAGAACTATGGTATAAGGGACAATGTGTATATGGTAAATAAATCTGGGGAGAGTAATAAGAAAAAAAAGTTCTTGGAAATAAGTTTAAAGGGACTAGGAATTTAATACAAGGAGATATGGGGTATATTATGAGGTGATAAGATAGTCTCACCAAGAACTATGGTATAAGGGACAATGTGTATATGGTAAATAAATCTGGGGAGAGTAATAAGAAAAAAAACGTTCTTGGAAATAAGTTTAAAGGGACTAGGAATTTAATACAAGGAGATATGGGGTATATTACATCCACTGGCATCCTTCTGTTTAGAGTCTGTTCAAAAGTGAATAGTCTTCAATAGAATATAAGTATAGAAGCCTGGCAGGTGATGGAACTGAGGGAAATTGGACTGAGGTCCCCTCTACTCTCATCACAAGGAGAAGTAAGAGAAGATATGAGAGAGGAGAAAATAGGGCAAAATAAGTAGGAACAGAGCCTAATGTTGAACAGGAGCCCCAATGCAGAATTGCTTCTTTACATATAAATTCAAGTCATGTTTCTAGAGGGTCTACCATTTGCCAGGAACTATCACATAGTATCTGTCCTGTCCATTTTATAGATGGATAAATTGTCTCAAATGAGTACAAGATTTGCTTTAAGATACCAAATTAGTAGGTACTACAGCTGGAGATTGAACCCAGCATGCCGGATATACAAGATGGGAACATTCATCAGGAGAATTAAAGGAGGAGGTGGGCAAGAGCTCATGAACTTGCTTTCCTGTTAGCTGCCTGGATTTTCCCCCTTTCCTCATGTATAGTCCTTATTCCTCTAGGCAGCTCTAGTTACCAGGTTATAATCAAAGACACCTCAGCAGCAGAAATATGTTGATGTCTCCTATAGGTTCACAATTGTGTTTGACTTACTCTTTATTTCTGCTTCTCTCTCTAGTCACCTTTTAGGTTCTGCCTCTCTATCAAGATATTCCTGCTTAGGCCACTAAGAGACTATGTTTAACCCAACTCATCATCACCATCCCTATGGAATGAAGCTTTGGGCTAGACTTCTTCTAGATAATAAACCAGCCTTTATGTAGGATACTATGGGTCAGATGCTCAACATGATCCAAAAGAGCTGTGGCTGAGATGGCTGGGTCATGTGACTTGACCTTGTATATATAGAAGGAATCTCTTAGAAGGGGCTCACTATAGACAAACAAGGAGAGAAAGCTAAGAGATATTATAGCTTCAGGCACTGAAATCAGTTCAACGTTCATCACAGTCTGCTCCAAGAAAAGCTGAACTCTGAGAAGTGTTCTCCTTTCCAAAATGAGACTCACTCCTTAAGCTAAATATTGTTACATATATTAGTTTTTGTCCTCCACTGCAGTAACTCGTCCATAGTAGTACTTGATTATAGCAAAGGGATTAAGAAAAACACAGCCTATGGCTCACAGCCATAGGCTCACTTCATGGCTGCTTGTTATCCATAGGACTTTAGTAAGCTATTCAGATTTTTTATGCCTCTTTTTCCTCATCTGTAAGATTGCTGTTAATATTCAATGGAGTTTACTCAAGGGTCAAGTGAAATAAGATCTGTAAATTGTACATAGTAGGCACCTAACAAATGATCGACCAGTTTTTAAAATAAATTTATATTGCCTTAAGATTAATAGATGCTCAGGTACAAAAGTTACTTGGAGAAAATTAAGAAAGAAACAAGAAATTATTTGCAAAATAATTGGTTTCAAAGACCACGGATTTTCTGTATTTCCTGCTTTATTAAAAACGTTTTATACAGTGCCAGAACCATGGGGCCAAGAGAAAGACGTGCTTCTGTTTAGTCCCCTGTTTAGTTTGCAAAAAGTATATTCTATATTCCCTGAGTAAATATACATTTCCCATAAAAATTTCGAAAAGAGATTCTATGATTCTTAAAAACTCAATGTGCTAGTGACCACATGTAAAGATGAAACTGAATGTTAATGCCATAGTTCGTTGAGCCAAGATTTTATGCATCAATAAATGACAGTGGCACATTTAAAAAATGTATGCAAACATAAAAGTACAAAGTTCATAAAAAATATTAATCACAGTTTATTTTTTTGGTGTGTTTAAAAAAATATCATCAATGACCTTTCAGAAGTGAAGACAAGAAAAAGAAGTAACACTTGAGTTTTGGGGGAAAAATATTAAAAATTATCCCTTTTGATACATAAGAACATTTGCATATCTAAAGCCAGCTTCTCAACAGTGCTGTATTTTTTTATGTGAGTGATCAACTCTCTAATTAGCCAATTATCATTGCAAATAGAGAAAGGGACAAAAATCACAAACTGTTAGTAACTTAAAATAGAAATCTACAACACTGCATATGAAAGGGGAGTTTAAGCAGAATAAGAGGCTGGGGATCAGAATGAAATTGTTTTTAAACCTTTGCCAAGATAAATATAATGTTTTACGATATGGTGTCACTTTTCTGAGTAATGAGAGCAATTTTTGACATCTGCATGACTGTTAAAAAGCAGTGTGGGGGCTTCCCTGGTGGTGCAGTGGTTGAGAATCTGCCTGCTAATGCAGGGAACACGGGTTCGAGCCCTGGTCTGGGAAGATCCCACATGCCACGGAGCAACTGGGCCCGTGAGCCACAACTACTGAGCCTGCGTGTCTGGAGCCTGTGCTCCGCAACAAGAGAGGCCACGAGAGTGAGAGGCCCGCGCACCACGATGAAGAGTGGCCCCCGCTTGCCACAACTAGAGAAAGCCCTCGCACAGAAACGAAGACCCAACACAGCCATAAATAAATAAATAAAGCAAACTGTCAACAAGTAAAAATAAACACAATTATTAAAAAAAAAAAAGCAGTGTGTATTCCATTTATAAAATAATAAAAAGTAGTTTTGAAATGTTTCATAACCATAAAAATAATTCCAAAATATTCAGAAGCTATTTTAATGGTTTTAAGTACAATATGAATATTCACTGTCTGTATTAACTGTAGTCAATGTATCTGTATCTCCAAACAGTGAATGAGGCACAGCCCTAGCATTTAGAGACCAGTTGGAAATATCAACCTCTGAAATTGTAGCTAAGAAGAATCAACAGAAATTAATACAATAAGCCATCTGTAGAGTTAACCCACAATAGGAGATATTTTGTAAATAAGTCCGGGGTGTCGCCAAAAACTTACCAGGCAGATGCCAATCAATAATAAAACTGAGAGCTTCCCTGGTGGTGCAGTGGTTGAGAGTCCGCCTGCCATGCAGGGGACACGGGTTTGTGCCCCGGTCCAGGAAGATCCCACATGCTGCAGAGCGGCTGGGCCCATGAGCCATGGCCGCTGAGCCTGCGTGTCCGGAGCCTGTGCTCCGCAACGGGAGAGGCCACAACAGTGAGAGGCCCGCGTACCGCAAATAATAATAATAATAATAATAATAATAAAAATAAAAAAACTGAGAAACAGTAGACGAAAACTCCAGAAATTATTCCATGCCTATGGTAATCACAAACACAAGTGTAGTGTTATGTGTAAGAGTAGAAAGTACATTCTGAATAAGTTGTCATTAGTCCAATACACTGCTATAAAGAAAGGACTTGGGGGGATATCTCTGTCTATTCGGATAGTATGTTGTCCACAAAAAGATCTGCTGCCTCAGCAAGCGTACAACTGGGTCCAAAGACTGGATAACCCTGCCCTGGACTGACTCTTGGACACTAGCTCTTCCTATCAAAAACTATGCACTGTTTATACAACCAATCTCAGTGATCTGGTTGGATGGGTCTCTCATGGTAAATTAAAACATTGGCCTTTTGCTTTATACATTTGTTTGTTAATGGGTTGCTTAGTGTGAGTCAGACCCTGGAGCACATTAATCCCTGAGTGAATTGATAAAGAGAGGTTTCTCCACGTGCATAGCTGAGGTCTGGACTCTGGAGTCGAGAAGCTCCACCAAGATACAGTTCATCTATAAACTCAACAGCCAGCAATGGCTCAATGTTCATAGGGAAAATATGTCACTTACAATGGACTATACTTAATTAAATGGGAATGTATTTAGTTTATGGCAAATGCTTCTTGCAATGCAGATACTACTAAAAATTCTTAATATAAAATATTCAATACTAGACAACTAATTGAACAACATGAAATTTGGACCTCCATAAGTGCTTTCTCTATTTTCTGATCATGTTATTTACATGATCAGAAAATTTGTGATTTTCATGATCAGAAAAATTAGATTTGGCACTAACCATATATTTCCCTCAGCTGTAATATTTGCTCCAAGTCTGATCTTTGCCTCTAAATTCTAATTTTTTTTGAGGACAGGTATCAATTTATCCATGCTTCCTCCCACAGCCTAGTGTAGTGACTTGTGTATTGTAGGTAGGTACTCAAAAATATTTGTTGTATGAATAAAATGTCTTACAATTTGCACGTCTTATTGTGGCAGATTGTCTCTACTTTCCTGTATTTACAGCAGTCAGGAAACTTTGAAATGCATTTCCAAGAATCCCTACTACCATCAGAGTCCTGCTTAGACTCCATCAATGAAAGGTCCTTGCTCAATACTCAAAAAGAGAAAGAGAAGTAGGCGCCATCATTGCTCTTGAGGAGCAATGGACAGATGTGAAAGCTTCTGACCCCCCTATTGAAAATCATCCATCTCGGTGCTGTGGGTAGCTGGGGTCATCAACAGTGGATACCTGCAGCTCCTTCACTTCCTAATTTCCTAAAATCCAGCAGTGGCTTTCCCTGAACCCTTTCATGGTCCTTCCAACTGTGACACAGGCACTAGTTCTCTGTGTCAAATTCCTTTCTGCCTAAAATTTCTAGAGTAATTTCTGTCTTCGTAAAAGTGACCGATACACTTAAAACTATTATCTCTTTCAGTTTATCATTTCTACTGTGTCCTTATTAAGAAAAAAGTTTTGAATGTTCCTTATAGAATGTGAACCTCATTAGCAGTGGAGGAAATGTCATCAGCCTCAAATTCCAATTATGCATTACAGATCATCTTATTTGTTTCCCTTATCACAGAATCATATTACTGCACTGTGCAATCTCTGAAAACAATTTTTTTTTGTATATTTTCTTTGTTCTTCTAGTTTTTTAACATGGAAGGCAAATCTACTCACGGTTATTCTGTCATGGTTATTCTATCTTGGAGAAGAATTAAATTCTCTTTGGAGGGGAAAATCAGTCTCTCTGGCCAGTGAGCCTATGTGTTGTATTATGTGAAAATCAAAACCCTAGTTTATGGTGGAATGCAGAGATTTGTCATAATGAAGAGTAAAGTGTTCAGTGTGTTGATGTCAAAATTTGTTACCCTGGGGGCAAAATTGTTATTATATAGTTAAGAAGTACAATCAAATGCTGGCTGAGACAATGCGTGAAGGGTGAACTACTGATTTTCCTCCTGCTGGGCCCCAGAGAAAGCTGGAAAGTCGAAGAAGCCTGGTATATGAAAATATGGCAACAGTCCTGCAGAGGAAAAGCAGGCTGCAACTGGTTTTGGTATGGACAAACCCTATAGACTCTAGAAGCTGTGATACCCAGTATCCAGTTGAAGCTTTTTACCCCTGCATTTAATTCTTTTCTGATGCCCCAAGCCTCTGTAACATTTTTCTTAACTATCATAGTCTCTTTTTATCTGCCTTCTGCTAGATTAGACTCTATGCTCAAATTGTAGTCAAAAGGCTCCAGAATTCCAGCTGCACTCGGAGAAGGTGTTGTGTGGTGGTAGTATGCCACCTCTAAGGAACAGAATAAGGATTAGAAGAGAATGGCTGGCTGAGAATATAAAGGCAAAGAGGCTGAATTGGTGGAATACGAAAGCATTCTTCAGGAATTCCCAGGTGTGTTAGGGAAGGAGACCTCAGTAAAACAGGATGTTCTTTTATTCTGGGGGAAAAAAAGGGAAGGGCCAGTACTTAATGGGCTATCAATTGGACATTTACCCTCAAAGGCCAGAGCATTTGCTATATCTGCTATATCTGCAACACTTTCTCAAAAAAAACAGTGGTACTAAATAAAATGAGTTTCTTCAGGACATGGTTCTCCACGAAGTGTGAATATACAGAAATGGGAATTCTAAAAAAATCTGAAAAAGACTGGATTTTCTTTAAACATTTTTTTTTTTTGCGGTACGCGGGCCTCTCTCACTGTTGTGGCCTCTCCCGTTGCGGAGCACAGCCTCCGAACGCGCAGGCTCAGCGGTCATGGCTCACGGGCCCAGCTGCTCCGCGGCATGTGGGATCTTCCCGGACCGGGGCATGAACCTGTGTCCCCTGCATCGGCAGGCGGACTTTCAACCACTGTGCCACCAGGGAAGCCTTCTTTAAACATTTTAAGAAGGATTTCCTTATTATTGCTAAAACAAATTTATGGTGTAGTTTTCCTCTTTTATGAAATTAAATTGTTTTTATCTGTGATTCGTTTTCATAAATACATAGATTAAATTTTTTTAGGACTTTTTAAAAAAGATTAATTAAATTAATTAATTAATTTATTTATTTTATTGGCTGCGTTGGGTCTTCCGTTGCTGTGCGCTGGCTTTCTCTAGTTGCAGCGAGCGGGGGCTACTCTTCGTTGCGGTGCGAGGGCTTTTCATTGCAGTGGCTTCTCGTTGTGGAGCACAGGCTCTAGGCACGCAGGCTTCAGTAGTTGTGGCACACGGGCTTCAGTAGTTGTGGCTCACGGGCTCAAGAGTGCAGGCTCAGTAGTTGTGGCACACGGGCTTAATTGCTCCGCGGCATGTGGGATCTTCCCGGACCAGGGCTCGAACCTGTGTCCCCTGCATTGGCAGGCGGATTCTTAACCACTGCGCCACCAGGGAAGCCCAGATTAAGTTTTTTCACAGTATCTTCTGTTATGCTTTGGTGAAATGAATACCTGGCTATTTTACTTCTGGTCCACCTATATATTCTGCATTTCATGATTTAAATTTTGTATGTGAAGGTCCATATGAAAATCTAAGTAATTATATCATTAAAATGGTGGGTGATTACCTTCCTAGGCTAGAAATACAACTTCTGACCCAGTATGCAGTTCAAATTTCAACCAATTTTGAATTGTTGGACATCTGGGGGGCAGGGAGGGTGTGAAAACAAATCTATCACTGTGAAGGTTATGTGGTTTAAAGATAGTAGTCATTATTTCCAAGGAACCAGAGGCAGAAGTGATTTCTTTGAGGCGTTAGATACTAAATTTTTGGTTTTTTAAAATATTTATCCGACAGATTTTCAGCTCTTAATGCCAGGGAGATCCACTCTTTTTCTCTATTTTCTCTATTAAGCAGAGTAATATATCTGTTGATGATAAGGCTGTGCTGTTCCTTGGATTTCCATCAAAACTCATGAGAATATATTTAGTCCAAAATACAAGGCAACTCAACCCAAGGACAGTTCAAGCCTCCAGGTAATTTGCAACGGGTTATTCACCTAACATTCTCTAATTTCCATAATAATTATTCTGCTTAATTTGAGTTATTTGTTATAAACTTTCTTAAAGTAAATGCATGGGAAGAAATAATTTTTTTCCTTTAATAAAAGAATGGATCAGAGGACCTTGATTAGCTGAAATGTTTCTGAAAGAATAAAAGTCCCAAACAGTGCACTGTTTGCATGGGAATGGCAGGAAGTACACATAGCACACCATTATTTCTTCCACTTGTACTCGGAGTGATTTCCAAAAGGGAAAAAAACTTGAGCACACTCATAGAAACTTTGAATCATCGGGCATTTTTGCCTGTGACTGCCTACTTAATCCAGGAAGAAAGTGTACATTCATGAGTCAGAGCCCTTAGCTTTGCCAAGTTCACTTAAAAATGACAATGGAATATTGTAGAAGAAGAATTTGCATCAAATAATCTGGAAAATATTTGAAATAAACCAGCACTTGGTCAGTCTTATTCTCCTTCTATGTGGGTGTGAAAGAAATAGAATTGTTTCAGGAAATCTGTTTTTCTTACATAGGAATGAGCCTACCATCAAAAGAAGCTGCAAAGCATCGCATGAAAGGGGAGTCTGACACGAGTGATGGTAGGACACTTTAGACTCGATATAACAGCAGTGCCTTAATGAGATGGTATTGTTTTACCTGGAGGAAATGTGTCTATCATTTCTTAAAGGCTCTATTTGTATTGATTTAACCTTTGTGAAGAAAGGTAACACTGGCTTTAGACTCTACATGTTAACTTGTTAATACTGCAAGTATTTAATTATGATTAGAAAAAAAAATTAGTCCTACCATCATCAAGTGATGGTCTAGAAAAAGAAACACACAATAACCAAATAGTCACACAAAATAACTGAGTTATGTGCTCTGAAGAGAAAGAACAAGATGCTACAAGAATGACTACAAAAAGGAACCATACCTAGACGGGGGGGCCAGATGATCGCCAGTGA
Organism: Lipotes vexillifer; assembly: GCF_000442215.2. Taxonomy (NCBI): domain Eukaryota; kingdom Metazoa; phylum Chordata; class Mammalia; order Artiodactyla; family Lipotidae; genus Lipotes; species Lipotes vexillifer. Next base: position 622,087 of record NW_006795956.1, on the reverse strand, counting down.
GGAAATGACTAAAGTCTTAGTGAGAGATAACTAAGTGAATATAGGAAAAGGAGAAAGGGCATTTCAGACTAAAGGAACCACATGTGCAAATGTTCTTTGTGAGGAATTGAAAGGCTAATGGTTCAAATAGAAAACAAATAGTAAAACAGTAAATATAAACCCAAATAGATCAATAATTATACCAAACATAACTGGTCTACATATTAAAAAGAAAGTTTTACAGGATAGATTAAAAACAACAAAGCCTAATTATATACTGCTTACAACTTATGTACCTTAAATATGAGGACACGAAGAGTTTAGAAGTAAGGGTAGGAAGACAGCAAGCGTCACTAGAAAGCAGCAGGGACTTTTAAAATGATAAAAGGGCAGTCAGCCAATAAGGTCAAACAATTCTAAATTTTTACACTCTTAGTAAGCTTCAAAGTAGATAGAGCAAAAATGGCAGATGTAATAGAAGTAATAGATAAATCCACAACCACAGAGGAAAAATTTTACCATATCTTCTAAAACCAGATAGAACAAACAGACAAAAAATTAGTAAAGACACAGAAAAGTCAAACATCTTTAAGTCACTTAACCTAATCGTATTAGTGTAACTCTGCCCCCAACAATAGAAAACTATGTATTTATTTCAAGAGCACAGGGAACATTTGCCATGATTGACCATGTATTGTGCCATAAAGCCAGATTTTTATCAACTTTCAAAGGACTGGCTTAATTCAGAGTAAGTAATCTGACCACAGTGGAATTGGGTAGAAAAGGGTTAAGACTGGGTCTGTAACTAGTTCCTCTCTTGTCAGGAAACTGGAGGCTGATTTTGACCTTAACCAAATTCCTTGTAATTTGTTACTGGTGAAATTTGCTATCTAGATTTTAAATGAGGATTTTTCAGAGATTTTCTTACGTGTGATTATATGTCTGAGAAATGTTTGCCGCAGAAAATACCTGGTATATAAATAAACCTGCAATATTTGGATATATGAGCCATTACTGTCCTGAAAAATGGAAATTAGTCACATATTCTGTCTGACTACGTGACTAGTGAGATATAAAAGTTGAGAGATCCCCAAACTAAAAATCCCCAACTGGTTCATTGAGCACAAAATGTTAGTCTTTGTTATTCCGAATCTAAATGACATCCTGGTTTGAAAAAGGTGTCCAAGGAAGCTGTGTTAATGGATTTGGGCTCTCCGAGCTATTGCTGTGGGGGGGTTTTGTGACTCTATCTTGAATCCTTTGCTAATTACTAGTAAAGCCTGATGCTGAGTGAGCTCATGTGTTGAGTAAGTCTGACTGATAATGTGTGCATTTGTAGTCAAGAAAAAAATTAAACTAAATTCAGTACAATAAAAAGTAAACTCAGTTTTAAATAATACATAAATAAAATAAATTTCAGTAGGAATTAGAATATATGTTAATTTCGATAATAAAAATATATGATATATTAGAACTGTGGTTGTGTTTAGAATAACAGTAATAACTTTTGATCATATGTTTCACAAGAAGGGAGGCTGAAACTCGATTCTCTAAATATACATCTTAAGAAGTTAGAAAATGATCAGCAAATAAAGCCCAAAGAAAGCAGACAGGAGACAATAAAAGTGTGGAAATTAATGAATTAGAAATCAAAGATATAATAGAGAAAAACAACAAAGCCAAAAGTTGGTGTTATGGGTTGACTTGTGTTTCCCCCAAATATGTGTTGAAATCTTAATCCCCAGAACCTCAGAAATGTGACCTTTTTTAGACATCGGGTCATTGCAGATGTAATTAATTGAGATGAGGTCATACTGGAGTCGTATGATTCTTTGTAATCTTTCACTGATGGAATTTACTATTTAGATTATAATTGAGGTTGTTTTTTTTCCTTTTTTAAGTGGAGAACAGGCCAGTAGGTATCATTTGGAGAGGGTTTTCACAGAAACCTGGATTTCTCCTAAACTGAGGTGAAGATGGAAAGATCAAGGAAAAGGTAAAGAGCTTTTGTATATTAAAAAAAAAAAAAAAAAAAGGTATTTGGGGTGGGTGAGTCCCATGCAGCAATGGACTGTGTCCATGTTGGCCTTTAAGAGATGAGGAGAGCTAACAAGCAGGGAGGTGTGGGCCAGAGAGTAGGGATGAGAAGCTGAGAAGGCAGTTGATAGCAGTTGATATGGGAGGTGAGAAAAGCAAGAAGGTAAAGTAATCTGGGAGCATATGTTGACAAAGCAAGAAAAGAATGATGAATAAAAAGAATTTTACTAAAGGAGTAGAATGTAGCATAATAGAAAGGTGATGAGTGATGTAAATCATGTAATTTTAACTGCAAATTTGGAATCATTAGCTTTTATGCTATTTTACTTTACACTGCATTTGCTTTCTGGTTTCTAAATTCCATAGCAGAAACCTAATCCTATTCATTTTAACATCTTTCACTAACTAGTATATTGTTTTGCATATATTGGACAGGCAGTGAGTTAAGACATAACATAGATTTTGGAAACCTAAATATATATGTTACTAAATCCAACGTTTGTTACTAGCTGAGAGATTTTACACAATTTATTTAATCTCAATATCAGTGTACACATCTTTAAAATAGCTGTAAGTCTGACTCATGGAAATGTGGTGAAAGATTAAATAAGAAATAAAGTACTTAGTAATAATACCTGATGATTACATAGTATTCTTTCAATGAACTGTAGGCCTTTCTTTACTTGAACTGCATTTCACTGCATTGGACTGAAATTTAGATTATTTACACCTCTTTTTAAATCTATTTTTATTTTTAATCAGTTATTTAACTTTTCCTATGCATATCTTTTTAAGACTTATTAGGAAACACATAATCTTAAATGAATTAAATTAAAAGAATTTTTTGAAAATAAATTGAACTACACTGTCTTGAAATGTATTACATTTTTAATGTTATATTTATACACATGCTCAAATTTCTGCCAATTATCCCTCAATCTTTTTGAAATGCCTATGTTCTTAAACTAAGTCTAGGAAAGTAGTTAGAGATTAATTCTGATTCCATAAGAATTCCATATCTCACAGTCACTAAAGTACCAGTCATCATTTGGGTTGTTTATGATGTTACAACCCTAAATGGAGTACCAGGACCATCCTATATCAAAATACATTAAAAAAAAAAAAAAAAAAAAGCTTATTTTTTTTTTCCTTTTTGTTGCTGTTGTTTGTCACTTTATCTCAAGTGGACATAAAAACAGGCCAGAGATGAGCAGGTCTGCAAAACAATCCTTCATTGTATTAAAAAAGACTTTTGAGCAAATTCCAGCTAAAATTAATTCAGTCTATGGCTAAAAAAGACTAAAAGGAATATAACACTCACAATAAACAATAACATCACTTGACATCCATATAAAGCAAAAATTAAAAATACAACTAAAAAAAGGTCCTTATTTAACTTACCTAATCATATTATGACATTTTCACAAATATGATTCTGAGTCATATTATGTGCCATAGACTGAAAGTTTGTATGCCTCCAAAATGCATATATTAAATTCTAACACCCAATGTAATGATTTGGAGGTAAAACTTTGGGAAGTGATTAAGTCATGAGTGTGCAGCCCTTATGAATGGAATTAGTGCTTTTACAAAAGACAGCAGGAAGTTCCCTCGCTCCTCCTGCCATGTGAGGACACAGTGAAAAGTTGGCCATCTATGAACTAGGAAGCAGATTCTCACCAGACACCAAATCTGCCAGAGACTTGATATTGAACTTCCAAGACTGTGAGCAATAAATTTCTGTTGTTTATAAGCTACCCAGCCTTATACACAGTCTTACAATGGTCTTCTATTACAGCAGCCTGAATGGACTAAGACACGATGGAAAAACAAGATGAGTGGAAAAAAGCAATTTCCGGGTACAAAAAATTACTGACTCCTTAACTTTGCGGTCCAGTTAGTTCTCAAAAGAGACAGTTGAAAACAGAAAGAGAACGTTTTCTAAAAGTTATGGACAGTGGATCTCTGTGTTGAAGCGACTCCAAGTCTATTTGTACTACAACTTCCAGTACAGAAGCAAGAACCCATGTCAGTCCAGTGCCATACATCCAGAGATTTATTCTGATTGTAGAGTAAAATAATAAGGTAAACTAATTGGTGTGGATAAAGAAGCATCTAGATTCTACCCATATTGTCTGAAAGGCATTTCATGTATTTAGATAGAGACAATTGAAGCAAATCTTGAGACATTACTATACTGGAAATACAATAACCACAAAACTAGAAACTACTGTTCAATGAGAAACATTACAGTTGAACAGGTTTAAAATATAAAGTTTTCAATATATTCTAATACTCCTTATCAGATTATTCTTAGTAATTGGCATTGTATTAATTTTATATTTCTGGCACAGGAAATTACCACAAACTTAGAGGCATCAAAAATATACTTGTTATTTTACATTTCTCTAGGTCAGAAGTCCAACATGGGTCTCACTAGACTAAAATCAGTGTCGGCAGGGCTGTGTTCCTTTCTGGAGTCTCTGGAGAAAAGTCTGTTTTCATGGCTTTTCCAGCTTCCAGAGGCCACCCACATCCCTTGGCTCGTGATCCTCTTCCTGCATCTTCAAATCTAGCAATGCCACATCTCTCTGACTCACCTACAATCACATCTTTCTCTGACTCAGCTGGGAAAGATCCTCCACTTTTTAAGGAATTACGTTTTTATATGGGACCCACCCATTTAATCCAGAGTGATTTCCCCATCTCAAGTTCCTTATCCTTAATCACATTTCAAAAGTGGTATTTGCCATGTAAAATACTATATTCATAGCTTCCAGGGATTAGACAGTGAACATCTTTGGCTACACCCTTATTATGTCTGCTACAGGAAATTCTGTTTTATTTTGTTTTTTAATTTTCTTTCAAGTGTTTCCCCTATGAGGCTGTTAAGGTTTGTGTAACTTAGTTAGGGAAACAAGTTTTATTTGTGATGATGGACAAAATATGTCTAGAAACATAAACTTACTATATCCTCTTTGAGAATTAATCACATTATTACTATTAAATACTCCTTTTTATCCTTAGCAATATGCTTTGTTCTGGAATCTACTTTATCTGATATTCATATATCCACTCCAATTTTCTTTTGATTAGTGTTATTGTGCTGTCTTTTTTTCATCCTTTTAATTCATTTGTGTATTTATTTTTGAAGTGGATTTCTTCTAGGCAGCATACAGTGGGGTCTTGCTTTTTCATCCAATATGACAATCTCTGCCTTTTAATTGAAGTATATAGACTACTTATGTGATTGGGTTAAATCTACCATCTTGCTATTTATTTTCCTTTTGTTCTTGTGGCTGTAAGTCTAACTCACAGAAGATTAAATAAGTAATCAACCACCTAGCATAGTATCTGGTAAGCACATACATATGATATGCTATCATTTTTCCTTTTCTGCCTTCTGTTGGATTATTTTTTGCAATTCCTTACATCTCCTTTTTGTCTTATTATCTATAGTTCTATCTTGTTATTTTAGTGGTTGTTTTGGGGTTTATAGTATAGATCTTTAATTTAGTAAAGTCTACCTTCAAGTGATAATATACCACTTCACTTGCAGTTATAAGAAACTTACTATTCTTCCATTTGTCAATTCCTAGCCTTTGTGGTAATGTTATCATACATTCCTTGCATGTTACAGACTCCAGAACATACAGCTTTTATGTGTTTTAAACAGTTATTTTTTAGTTAAAATAATAATAGGAATATCTCATATATTTATCCATATAGTTATTGTTTTCTGTGCTCTTCATCCTTTGTAGGTCGATATCTCCATCTCATATAATTTTTCTTCTTATCTAAAGGATTTCCTTTAACATCTTTTGTAGTAGAGGTTCACTTGATGATACTTTCAACTTTTTTGTCTGTAAAAGTCTTTTAAGTTTTATCCAAAAGATATTTATTCTATGTATAGAAGTCTAAATTGACAGGTTTTTCTTTCAGTACTCTAAAGATGCTGCTCCACAATCTTTTTGCCTGCAGTGTTTCTAATAAGAAATCTGATGTCATTCTTGCTTCTGTCTCTGTTGTGTCTTTTCTGACTTTATTTATGATTGTTTCTTGATCACTGGCTTTAAGGTATTTTATTATATGTGATATGACATTATTCTGTGTGTCTACTTAACATGCTCAAACTTTCCTCTACCTTCTTAGATATATGGAATATAATTATAAAAATTAGTTTAATGTCCTTGTCAATGAATTTTATTATCTATGTAATCTCTGAGTCTGTTTCAATGGATTGTTTTTTCCTTTCCTTCACATTGTGGATTATATTTTCCTGCTTCTTTGTATGCCTGCTATTTTATTGTGACTTTTTCTTATATCCTCATTATGATTTCTAACTCTCCTCCATATTAAAGTCTCTTTATTATCCCTCACTTTAGAGTTGTATTTTTTAAATTAGACTTTCCGAGCCTTGTCTGTTTTATAAGTGTATTTGTCATGGATGTAGCTCTTAAAGACAAAATAACATTTTTAAAACAATAAAATAAATGGATATATATTTCTTCTGTTTGACTGATGTTTGTATTGTTCTTTTTGTAAGTTCTTCATTAGACTACTTAATTTTCAATAATTCTTAATTTAAAATGAAAGTATGTAGGGGTAAGCAATGTTTTTCCTCAAGATGGCCACATCAAATACCTTTTCCAAATTATATCCTTATCATTTTGAGTCACACTTTATTATTTCTTTGTCACTGTGAAAGCTTTTGGAGATATTTTATAAGATCTAAGTGGATAGGTTGTTTTCCATATTCCTGTGATACCATGCTCCAGATTCACTTGTAGTTTTTATTAACATCAACTGTATGATTAGCAAGGTCTTGAAGAGAGACTGGTGACTTCAACATTTTGCTAGTTGGACAAAAAAATGTTATGAAACATTCTTGCCAATTATTCATATTACACAATTGGAGAATAACTCAATTTATGAGTCATTTATGGAGACCACTGTAAATGTTACATCTTAAAGCCTTGTGTATACTTTCTGAATGTAGTATATCCTCTCAGTGTCACTGCCAATTGCATAATCAACATCATGCTGTGTTAGATGTTGTGAGCTTCGACAATAACATGTCAACCCAGTTCTAATACATTTTAGACAGTATGGCATCTCAGTATGGAATTTCCTCTTGCTTATAAGCTACCTCTTTCTCTTGAAAGTAGGGTTTTGTATCTCCTCTTGCAACGTGAGCAAGACTTGGTTTCACAGAGTTATTGAGCAGATTTTCTAAACATTCTAAAAATGTTTCCTTTTTCTTACTGACCATGGAAAAAATGTCTTTTCTTTTTAGTTGATTTATTAAGTAAAGTTTCACTAAAAACATCTCACATATGTGTGTTAGTTCACCTGTGAAAGACTTATTCAGGGTTCACATAAGTGACATAGTTCTGTAATGTAAGCACAAAACCCTCATCCCCAAAATTCATCAGTCTTAGACTCTGGGGTAAGGGTGGAGAGAAGTCTCATATGGCACAGGTTGACAGGAATATACTGTATTGCTATCTAGAGATTTTTGTGTTATCTGCTTCAAAAGAGAGCTAAAATTATTAGTATAAAAATTCCTTAAAGCAATATGACCAACATCCAACCCCCGAAGTTGCCTTGATAAGCAGAATCTCTTCGGGCCCAGGTTACATACTATCCTTACTTTTCTTAACAGCCAACTGTAAGATTGGAGTTATGCTGCCAAATTTACCCAGCAGTCATTTTAACTGACAAGGAAAGCAGATCTCCTGAAAATTAAATAATAAGTCAATTACTTGAGATTTTTAAAATTCTAGCAAAGAGAAGCCACATATAAATGTGAAGTATTCCGAAACTCAGTAAGAATCATCTGGTTAATTGAAAATAGATGTTTCCTGTCTGAAATATGGAATCTCTGAAGACTGTTATTCATTAAGTCTGGGCCAGGGGCTTGCATTTATAACAAATGATTTCTGTGGTCAGAAACATTTAGGGAAAAACTGACACTGTGAAACTGAGCAACATAAAATTGTTGTTTATTTATTACACTACTTCATTCATCAGTACACCTACGCATTCACTTGTTCATTCACTCCCACCTTTTGAACATTTACAGTGTTCCAGGCTTATCGCTGAATACTCGTAAATAACCATGGACAAGTCACAGTGCCTATGGCTTAGAGCTCACAATTTGGTAAACATATGGGCTACGGTAGACATGGGTACATGATGTAGAATCATAGAAAGAGGGCACTCAATATGTTTGTACGTACTGATTGTGAACGCATTGTTGGTGTTGCTTCTGAATTTCTGACTCTATTTCACCATTTTTGGGGGGGGGAATTGGCCATAGAAGTCGTTGCCTATTTTTATGTCCTTTAGATCACAACAATCAGTATATTCATTACACAGATTTTTACACAGTTTTCTAAGTCTCTAAGCCAAGTTATCAAATCTTTCACCCAGACTGATCTTTTCTATCTATACCTTCCGTTGAAACCTACTACTAACCTTCATTTAAAAATTTAGTTTCCAAATAAACACTCAGCTTCTTTGGAAGCTTCATTCCACAATCTCTTAAACTGGATTCTAAACTTTATCTTGCTAATTCGTGCTTATAAAATTTTTGTCACTAAATTAATTTTAAGTTGTAATATTTTAAATGAAATGACTCAAAGGAAAAATTTCCCTTTAAGAATTGAAAAAAGCTTTAAAGGGAAAATTTTCAGAGAAATTATTTTTAGGAGTGCAATAAACCTGATACCCACAGAAAATATTGAAGACAAGTCCACAACCTGCACAGATAAGCAGCTTAAAAATGCAGATTCCCCCAAGTCCTTTTGCTAAAATCATGCCACTTTATCCATTTCCGCCCCCCACCCAAATTAATAGGTAAATTTCTGCAAGACCTAATTTCTTTTGACAAGGCATAGCCTTCATGCTGCTCTGCATTCTGCATGTAGTTAAGCAGCCTTTGTTGTCAGTCTATTTGTTGTTCTCCAGTCACTGAAAAAGGTGGGGACTTCAGATGGATTCTCTAGTGAATAGGATGTTCTATGAGTTGGAAATCATTAAAGCTGAAAACATCAAAGACAAACAGGATTAAATGCTAATTTTCAGTACAACAAGGGAAATGAGACAAGAACATCAGCGTGACTTTTGAGAAAATTCGAAGTCCCTGACTGGTTTTGAGACTGATCTTTAGAGAAATGTGCCTTTTGGCCTAAATAAAAAACCAGAGGTGATCCTAACTTTGAACTTTATTTTATTTTTTCTATTTATTTAAAGTCAGCTTTCATTGTCTTAATAAGATGATACTATTTAATTGGGCTACATTTTCCTGGGACTGGACATGACCAGGAGCTTGGTACAAGCCTAACCATTTGGCCAGCGGGATACTGTTTTCTGATGTTATCCTCTCCTTTTCTCTGCTCTGCTCTTCTGCATAGCACGTGGAGGATACAGAAAGTGAATGGTGTCCCCATGCACTATGCTGGGCAAACGATAAACTGTGAAGGTTTGATGTTGGACTTGTAAATCTGCAAAGAGAAAAATCTTGAAGCTGTAAATGATAATTAAACAAGGTTATAAGAAGAGCAGTTACTGAAACTGAGGAGGCCATTGGGACTTCCCTGGAAGTCCAGTGGTTAAGAGTTCACCTTCCAATACAAGGGGTGCAGGTTCGGTCCCTGGTCGAGGAGTTAGTTAAGATCCCACATGACTTGTGGCCAAAAAACCAAAACATAAAACAAAGTGATATTGTAACAAATTCAATAAAGACCTTAAAAATGGTCCACATCAAAAAAAAAAAAAAAAAGAAAGAAAGAAAGAAAGAAACTGAGGATGCCATAAAAGGTGAAAAAATAAGATGTTACTTCTATTTCAGCACTATCTGGGGAAAAAAAAAAGTTAATCCATGGAAAACTTATAGTTTAATAGAAATGTATAACTAATTAGAAAATAACACACAAAAAAGCAGTATTTAAGTTCTATAATAAACCCTGTGAACATATATATTGAAGGGATATGTGCAAATTACAATAAGATAGAGTGGTACTTCCCTTAAGAGGGAAAGACTTATGAGGGAGGTGGATTTTGAAGCTTTGAACCCTGCTTTGAAGTAAAAGATTTGGATTTCTGGAAATCAGGAGAAGAAAAGTCTGTGACTTATTTGATAGTCTATTCATGTTTGTTGGTATTTTCCTTTAATAAATTACATATTTATTATATATAAAATTATGCATTTCTCAAAGATAAGAACATTGTCCTTGCAACTTACTAAGTATAGTCCCTAGAACAATGTCACATTAGGACTGAAAATACATGTTTTATAGCTGATAATAATCAGCTAGATGACAGACATGCATACGAAGGCTAGATGTTCCTACATGCTCAGGAATGACCCTCTGACAGGCATCACAGGAAATGTTGACATTTCTCCAGACCTCAATCATTTAACGCAAATCTTGGTAAGTTTTGCCATATCCCATACCATCTATTGAAGTACTTAATATTTTTCCTTAATTAATTCAATCATGTTATTTAAATGCCTAAAACATGGTATGACCAATGTCACTCGCCATGAATCAAAGTAACCATGAAAACAAACACAATACAAAAGAACACGATTAATTTGAAAATTAAAATATAAAATGAAATTAATAATAATCAGCTTACTTCTCACCTAAAAAAGGTGAGTTTGTCATTTAAAATAATGAAACTGTGGATTTCATAATAGTATAAAGTGCACTAGATTAGATGATACCTAATAGAAGAAAAAGATTGGGTTTCATATCAGAAAGATAATTGCATTTTTTTTTTGTTTTGAGGCTCATCAGGAATAAAAATTTCATCTCACACTTGTATCTACTGAGAAAGAGCAAGATATTTCATCTAACTCCTCTGATAGGTTTAGATACTCAGAACTAATTACTAATCATACTGATATGAGATTCTTTTGCAATATATTCTTATTCCAAGAAACCATATGAAGCAATATCCCAAACTTGTTCTTTTGAATCTGTCCTATTCATGGACTGGTGCAAACCAGCATTTCTTATTCACTCACTTTTACCATCTGGTTTTGAAAAATATGCGTGACCATCTTTCAACAATTGTTTCAAACATATCCTCATAAGAGTCACCATATTTCCAACCTTGAAGTCAATGTTAATCTCTCTCTCTCTCTCTCTCTCTCTCTCACTCTCTCTCCTCTATACCTCATACCCAATCAATCAGAAATTTGTATGAGCTTTTCCTTTGAAATAATATATGCAGAATCCAACCATCTGCCATCAGACCCACCACTAATACCCTGTTCTAAGTGCCCATCAGGTCCTTTATGGACTATTGTCACAGTCTCCTAGCTGGTCTCCTGGCTTGTAATTTTGTCTCCGAGAACCCAACTACTTACTTTCCATACAGCGGTCTGCATTATTCTTTTAAGATATAAGGTCATATCACTTTGCCCAAAAGCCTAGCCCACTTATGGTACAAGCCACAGTCTTTACAGTGGTCGAGAAAGCCCTGTAGAACCTTAGGTATTTGTCCCTCTATCCTCCTCCCTCTATTCTCAATCTAAAGTAAGTTCCTGGAGGCTGGGGATTTTGTGTTCACTGCCTTATCAACTGACCCTAAAACCATTTTTGGTATGTGGAAAATATCTGTCGAATGTAGGAGTGCATTTTCAGTGAGCTGTTATCTGAATTCCTAACCAGATCTGAATTGAGAGAATCCAACACCTTATAGCTCCATGCGGTTCATGTGGTCTTTTAAGGGACTAGAGATAGAAGAAGTATGCATTGCAAGAATAATTTTTGTTGTGTAAATAAACATATATATGTGCAAGATATAGTCATATATTCGTTCTAAGCAGGTATAAGATTTTTCAGGTTAGAAGTTTTATTTGGAAAGCCTTGAATTTCTTCCCACACTACATATAGTCAAGTGATGATTTCTTAATGCAAAACCTTATATTCATTTTCTTCTCCTCAGAAAACTAAGAAAAAGAAAATTGAGAATCCAATGGCTTGAGCCTAAACCGATTGACAAATCAAACCCTTTCACCAATTACTTCTAACTCTTGATGCACATCTAAAGTAACTCAAGATTTTCTCAAATATATAACAAGTAGATTTTATTTTATAAGTTTGGAGGTATGAATTGAAAAAATGCAGGAATAAATATATAACTTGAAGATACCAGTGATTGGAATCATCTACATGACCAGTATTTCTGAACAGTTGGTACTGGAAGGTATTGGTAATTCCTGGGTCTATGTAAACAGGATCATCATGATGCTCCCCACTTTATGTTAAAGCGATACTATGTGTGAAGCTTTTGGTTTGATATGTTGGTTATTTTTTTCTAATACATTAAAATATATGCATGACTATTAAAATAACTCTCTTTATCACCTAAAATCACCTAGATTGCCACCAATTCCAACTGTGTCACAACTTGAGAAACACTGTCCAGGACAGCGCTATCCAATGGAAATATGTTACAAGCCACATTGAAACCACACATGCAATTTTAAATTGTTAGTAACCACATTCACAAAAGTAAAAAGAAACAGGCAAGATTACTTTCAGTAGTATATTTTATGTGACCCAATAGATCAAAGTATTATCATTTAAATATATAATCAATATAAACATTATAAATGAGATATTTTTCTTTTTTAATACTGAGTCTTTGAAATCCAGTGTATATTTTATACTTTTGGCACATCCCTACTTCTTATCACCGAATACCACATCCTGGAAATTTTTTTCATTAAAATTTAACCTAGTGTCCCTAAACTTAATCAGACTATGTTTACAAATGAGAGGAGTGGACATTGTATCATTATGTTGTCGTCTTGTTAGCTATGCCCTGGGAGCCAGTTTCCCTAGTTATTCTGAGACTATCTACAGCATGTATCACATGTATTTGTAGACAAATTTTCTGATATTCTTACCCTCTGGCTTCCACAGCAATGCCCGCTGCCAGATCTGTTGAAAGAGAAAGTGCCTTGAGACTGTTTCACTGCTCTCCCAGGGTTCATGGTCTCATCCATTGCCCAAATGAGCTGGATGCCAAATATGCTGCCAAGGCCAGAGGTGAGAGTAAGAGATGCAGAATGATGCTCTCCCCTACCCTAGACAAGTCATCAAGTCATCTACTGTGAATCAAAGCACACATTGGGTGTTCCAAGATCCTCACCAAGTCTCTCAAGAAAACTCTTCAGCTTTTCATGCTAACCCTTATCTTTAGGGAGATTCAGAGTCAACTTCCAGAGTCCATGTGACATGGATGCAACATGTTCCCATCCCCCATCATACTCAAACCTCTTCTGTCTTCTGCAGTCAAAAGATAAATTCCTACAAATAGGTTCCATAGAAGAGTGGTTATGGCCACATTTCTGCCAGGGATAAACTGGATCACATGGTTCAGAAGTATCTTTCACTTTCATGTCATCTTTCTCACTCCCAAACCAGGCCATTTATCACCTCATGATGAACATATATATACATATATATATTTGCCTAATAATCTGCAAATAACAGCCTAGTTAGTCTCTGGGCTACTAGAGTACATAGTATAATTTTACAAATAAAATTTTATGTCAATTGATAAAATCTGCAAATTTATGTCTATTGATGAAATGGAAGTTGAAGATATGTTTATAAATAGGCAAATTGGTAGGGAAAAAATTCACTGTAGCTTTGTCTAGACACAGAGACTTCGCTTTCAATCAGTTAGAAAATCTTAAATAATGCTTTGCACTGATGCTGTTCTCTCCTTACCTGAATTGATATTTGATTGATCTATATTCCAGTAGATGTAGATTACATTATTATGTTGTGCTGTAATGATTAAACATTGTAAATACAACATCAGCCAGCACTGAATTTTAGATCAGTTGTCCATTGAAGCTAGTAGAAATAGCCTTTACTGAGGAAAAGGCAGAGCCCAATAGGTAATGGTAAGGGTTGAGCATATAAATGCTTCTTCTTCCTTTGTTGATATCATTTAATAAACACTTTATTGGACATTATTAAACTGGGCTTTATTATTGTTTAGATACCCACTAATTAGATAATATATGTGTTATGCAATTAAATATTGTAAGACAAGTTCATTTCTCAAAGAGATAATTGTCAAAAGTATGATAACTTTTATCTATCATGTTGCCTGTTACTTCCTGATTGTAAGTTCATGCTAAAAAAGGTTCCTCTCACAAGTAAGTCTGGATTCATAGCTTGCAGCATGGACTCTGATGTCAAACTGGCTGAGTTTAAATCTTGTTTCATGATCTTGGACTGTTTTCATATCTGTAAAATGGGGATAATAATAGAACCTCAACAGAGTGCTATGAAAATTAAATGAGTATTCTGTAAATTGATATTAGTATGATGGGAAAGAGGAACTCACTGCGTTAAACACTGAGAAATTTAAATTAAAACATAGATGTTTAGGTAAATTAGAAGAGCAGTGTAAATGGAAACCACTTAAAATGAGTTATCTCTGGAGAATGTATAGGTGACTAACATCCTAGTGTTCTACAAAGCCACTGAAAAGCTTGGTATTTTACTGAGACCTAAAACCTTTGTTTTGTAATTTACTACAGGCAGAATGCTGAAGAAAGTATTTAAAACAATTCTTGGTCAATGTTTAGAAGTTGCAAAACTCTATTTTTCAGAAATTAACTCTGGAAAAGTTATTTGTAATGACTGGATCCTAGACTTTGATTATAAAAAAAAAAGTCACTGTAAGGGAAGGAGAAAATTAGTGGTTTATCGAACCCTCATGAAAATGTTTATAGACCACAGTACTGTAAATCTAGCTACAGGCCATCATTGTATTCTCTGCTAAAAACAATTCTTGCTTTATCTCTTTGCCTCATCCACTTTCATTATAGCAGTCCTTCATGAGAGACTGTTTTGATATGATAATTTTAACTGTATTATATCACTCTCAGTGATTTTAATGAACTTTTTGCAACTTTACAATAGTTGTATGACTTTGAGAGCCTCAAATTAGATCATGTTTAGTTTTCCAAGATCAAGTCATCTATCACCTATCATCTATTGAAAAGCAATAAATTTCATTCTAAATTGCTTCAATGTACCCCTTGGTGTTAGGGAGATTTGGGACAATTTCTTGACAGAACACCTCCCTGGTTTACAACATATCCTATGAACTGCCATGGGGAAAAAGACTAAAGACTTAAGTTTAAGGGAAAAAAAAAAGATTGCCATTTATAAGAACTACATTGCAAGAAGGAAGAGAGAGATCACGCAACAGCCAGAGGCTGGAGAAATCCACAACTCAGTTCCTTAATGTACCAAATGCAAGCCTTATTTTGTACACGAGTGCCATTAAAACATCTTCCAAGAATTGCCTTGTGGTCAACAGGGAGTATAATAGGCTTGTTACTCTCAGGAAGTAAAGACCCATGACACCCTGGTAAGAAGAGCTCTCATGACCTTCAGCAGGGCTGAGGAAGGTGGACCTCTTTGATGTTTATTAATTTACAATTTAATTTAATTACTAATTTAACTGCAGTTGAAAAAGGCAGAATAATTTGTTTAATAAAAATGGGATCCTAATGAGAGTCACAGTGTTTGCTCAGGGGAATAAAACTGTGAAGAGCTCTGAAAATTTACATAGTGCTCATATTTTTGCCCAGGGGGACAAAACTTTAAGACTCTCTTTGGTAGCTGGATTTTAACTTTTGGAATAAGTGACATGAACATTTCTGTTGATTATGGAAGCTGTTCTTTTCTAAAGAGCACATTCAATGACATAATGATGAAGAAAAATCTTCAGTTGCTCATATATAACTTTAATGAAGCTGTCCAACACAAGCTGGTCACACTCTAAGACTCCAGTCTACTTGTAATTTCCTAAAAGTAAATTTACTTGGGTACTGACGTCAAAAATACAACTCTATCAATGTCACCTTTATGTCAGCAAACAGATTAAACGCTTCGAATATCCAGCATAATGACATTCTGTATGGTCTAGATCACAATTGTGATAGTATATTTGATACAGTTGTAAACCTTGGAAGAATACGCCTGCCTAAGAGAATAGCTTTTTTTCTAGTCTTAAACACGTTACAGTTGCCAGTGTAAATCACTTGTCAGTCTATGGCAAATGTAACAAGTGCTTTAATCTGAAAAAAGGGGAGAAATAAAGTACAGATAATCTTTTTGGCCATTTTCTTGGCACCATCATATATTGGAGACTGACAGGTCCTTCACTTGAGTGACAGGTGTCCTTTGAAATGCCTGTGAATCAGTATCTGTACAGACTGTTGAAATGCATATTTCCATCCTTATCGTAAAGGCATGGATGGGCAAGATAGGTGCTGTTAACATTGCAAATAGCTCCAGAATTATTCATTGTCAGCTCCAGGCAAAGAATAGGAGGAAAGTTTTATTATTCACCATGCACAATAGCAGGATGCTTAATGATTCTCCGTTACCTTGGCAGAATTGTCTGTCGACTTCAGGCACTAGCAGTGGGTGACACAGGTCTGGCCAAGTGTTAGAGCAAGATCATACATTCTGGTCCCATTTTAATTTCTAATACATTAATCTTTCCCTCCCAGATGCACAATGAATATTCCATAGACTCTTGTTTGTCAGAAGCTGTCTGGCTTTCATCTATTCAGGTGGTTTCATTGACTGTGAAAGCGTGCTTCAAAGGCCTGATCAGTCAATGACAACTGTCTCACAATAGCATTGAGTAATGCTTCCTTTTTTTCTTTTCAGGCATCTGATAGACAACTTTGACACCTGATCTCTGGGGACCTTATGGAGTCACTCAGAGTTCTTAAGAGACTTCCCTTACTTTATCATTCCAGAAAGAATTGTCACAGGTGAATGTATCGCACTTTCTCAGGAGCTGAACCTGACCCTTGAATCCATCTCATTTGCACTGCAGGTTTCACAATGAATTAAAATGGATTAAGTTGGCTTAATGCTGTTTTACAAGCAAGCAAAAAGCACTGTGCCATTTATTTTTAATTTTAATCCTTTGTCTTAGCCTGCTAATTACTATTGTTTTAAGTTCATTATCCTGGCAGGCACATTGTTACTAGCTGGACGCTAATGCTTGTAAGCAGTGTCCTTACTTTTGCAGGTACTGACCCTTCGATTGTCAAATTAGTTCGTGTCATTGCTGAACACCCGACTCTGTAATCTACCATTCTCCCTTTAAAATTTTATCCTTCTCTTGTCTCTAATTAATTAAGCAATAACCCATTGAAGCATCTTATGCACAGACTCAAGCTCAAAAGCATTAAAAGGAGGAGAAACTGGAAATTGGATATGTGAGTCCTCCAATTTCTCTGACAACCCTGGGTCAGAAGAATTCTATCATCCAACATGTTTTGTCTGTAAAGCTTGCAAAATACGACCATAAAAGCAATCTAAGCTACGTTTCCTATCTCTCCACAACTTTTTCAAAATCTTCATTAAGAACAATAGAGATGCTACAATGCTTCAGTTGAGAGCAAAATACAGGGAAGAACGAACATTGCTGAGAAATGATTTGAAAAGTTGAACCAGCCACAGAATTCATGGAACTCATTTTTGGTACATTTTCAAGGTGCCTAACAAAATTTCTCATTTCAGTGTAGGCATTTTCTCTACAATGTCCTCATGGAGGTCAGCCAGCTCTCTGAATATTTTCTGTGAAGGAAACTTCACAACCTCACCATTGTGTTATTCTGGTTATTACAAACTTCATTTCTAATTATTATGCATTGAAATCAACCTCCCTCTAACTTCCACCCCACTGGTCGCAGTTCTGTGTTCTGGAGCCACACACACAAAAGACCACTGCCGTTGCCTCATGACTATACTTGAGTTATCTGAAGCATCTTCCCAAAGCTTTTTCAAGAGACTAAGTATACCCAGTTCCTGTACTCGTTCTTTAAGTAATACAAATTTGAGACCCTCTTCTAATCACAGTCATTCTCTTCTGAACATGTTTCTCTTTATTCTTCTCCACAATGTAATTTCTTGTCAGAGGTAAGAAACGTTTGGGAAATATATCTAATCTTCCTTGAAGACCAACAAATCCAATAAAAACATAAATTCCCACCACCAACTGTATCCACTTACATGGATCTCAGCCCACTTGCTTTGCTTCCCTTCCTAATCCCAATGGAAGAAACGTCCCAAATCTCACGCACTCTTGATTCTCTCCCCTTTTGCCCATTCGGAGACTTTGCACTCGCAGGTATTCCTCCTCTCTCCGACATTAGCACCTCCTCCCTTTCTACCAGATCTGTTTAATAAGAAATCAATCATGTCTCTTTTTTTTTCCTATTTAAAAGTAACCCCCTCACACACACACAACTTGGTCATAAATTCTCCTGTATCTACTGCCTCCCTTTTCTCCTCTTTCATAGAAAATTACTACTGAGTTGTCAGCGTTCAATGTCTCCACCCCTTTTTGTTATAGTACCTCCTCAAGATACTCCCTTAAGGTTTCAGTCACACTATTTCCTGAAAATGTTTCTGTCTGTGAGTTCCATATTGTCAAAATTAATAGTTCTCATTCACTCAGTCTCTCAGGAACATATGGCACAGCTGGCTACCTGTCCTTGAGATATTTTCTTCTCTTAACTTTAGTTGCACCACGATATCCTGATTTACCTCATGCTCCATCGTCTACTTCTTCCTAGTCTTTGCTAGCTTCTCTTTCTCATTCTGACCTCAGTATTGTAGAGGCTTTGATTCTTGACTATTGTGGCCTCTCCCGTTGCGGAGCACAGGCTCTGGACGCGCAGGCTCAGCGGCCACGGCTCACGGGCCCAGCCGCTCCGCGGCACGTGGGATCTTCCCGGACCGGGGCACGAACCCGCGTCTCCTGTATCGGCAGGCGGACTCTCAACCACTGCACCACCAGGGAAGCCCTACATTCACATTTTAAGTGATCTCATGTGATCCCATGGTTTTAAATGACTTCTATAAGTTAATGTTTCCTTAAATTATACCTCCAACGCTGGACTCTTCTGAGAGCTTTAGACTCATATATTCACATTCCCACTCAACATCTCCGTTAGTTTTATAACAGGCATTTATTCCCTTACATGCTTAAAATGAAACATTTTTCTTCATTTTCCATAATGATTGGTTAGATAATCGGACCAATCTTTTCCCCTCCCTCCACCCAGATAGCTGAAAGAAGTAGAGAAGACATATTTTTGAGTCATCTAAAAAGCAACAAAAATCTCACAAGACAATAAGGAATTATCAGGTCAAGTGTAGAGATGAAATGGAAATCAGGAGAGGTAAATGAGTACGACAGCTGTTGCAAGATGAGCAGAACAGTAATCAAAACTTAGACACCCCCCAAATTCAAGAGTCTAACAGGAGAATTTCTCAACAATGGCTTGAGATTCCAAAGAACTTCACTTCTTGATGAGAAGATAAAATAAGAGAAAAGTCCTCATGTGAAATCCCCACATGATTCTGAGCTGACTGGATTATCAGGGGTAAACTTCTGGTCTTTAACTTAGCTTAAGTTGATCCTGGATTGCTGTTACCTCCAGGGGCTTGGTAGAATGAACCACAAATTCCCTCTGGAGGTAGCTGCATTCATTCTAAGCCTCTTATAGCTACCAATGTATATTTTTCTATCCCACGGTTTAAGATAACCAGGAGTACAGGAAATAAGACACCATGACGAAGAAACACCAAAACCAAATATATACATATATATATATATATATATATATATATATATATATATATATATTAGGTAACAGAAATGAACTATAAATACTTTAGGTTGTGGACTTCTCAGAAAAAGATTATAAAACAACGTTGCTTACAAATGAGAAGCTTCATGTTATCTAAGATAAAATTTAAAAATTGACAAAGCGGATTTCAGAAAAATTTAACAGAAAACAGATACAAAGTTACTAGACATGAAAGGAGTAAAAACTGGCTATAAAATCATAAAATTAACTTTTGATTATCCCCTTCTCCTAAAATCCTCCTCCCCCAACCCAATCTGCCCATCTTAGTTAATGATTAGCCTTTATTGTGTTGCTCAGAAGACACGTCCCTCATCCTCAACATTCAATCCATCAACAATGCTGTAGATTATACTCCCAGAATTTGCAATAATCAGATATTTTTTCAGCAACTTCACTGCTATAATCCCAGCCCAAACTGCTATAATCTATCACCTGATATATTGCAATACCTTATTAAATGATCTCCCTGATTTTTTACCTTTGTCCTCTTCTAATTTTTCTCCATATGGTATCCAGGGAGATCTTTGGAAAATTTGAATCAGATCATATCATTTCTCTTTCTAAAACCCTTCAATGGCTTCCTACTGCTTAAGAAAGCTTACAAAGTCCTACATGATCTCCTGATAATATTTTCCTTATACCATACTCTCAGCTGCCTTTCTTGAGCATATACGCTTCACTTTGCCTCATCTTCCTTGCACTTAGTGATATTTCCTCCTGGAATATACCCTTCTCTTATACAGGGTTTAGCTCAAGTGTCATCTCCACACTGACTTCCCTGATTATTCGGTCTAACCCGGCACCCACCTCATCAATTATTCTACAGTATCTATCTTGTTGTTTTGCATTTACCACCCTCTTAAAATATATTATTTATTTGTTGATTTACTTATAAGACCTTACCACTCTGGTTCACTGTTCTATTTCCAAAGCCTAGAGCAGTGCCTGGCAAATAGTAGGGGCACAAAAATATCTGCTGAATGATTAAGTATTTACTTTAGAACTTATTATTAGCATAACTGACAAATTTATTGTAAACATACCTTTCTGTGAAAGTTGATCATTGGAAAGTCATGTGCAAAAATATTTCCCATTTTCTCCACTGTTTAGCGTATAGGAATTATTGAATTGTGAGAAAGAAAATACAGTTTAGACTATTTGTGAGTTCCAATAAACGACAAGATTTTACTAAAGCACCAATGAACTAGAGAAAGCATTTGTGGCATATTTAAAGGGTCTTGAGTTTGTGTCTTGATAAAGCTAAAATTATGTAAATGTCTAAATCTTGAGTATTAAAAATAAAATGGTAGAGGGTGTATTTTAAAAAGAAAAATTGGTTTATTGACCAATAAAATATATTCTGATGCATTTTTTAAATGTTATAAAAATACTAAGAGGGCTAAATAAGTGACCAACATAGGAGTTAGGTGAAAGAAAGTACTTGGATTTTAGTTAAGAATTGAAGTGGCCAAAAAGGTGAGCAAAGAGAAAGGGAGAAGGCATTTAGAAGAAGAAAGAAATACATTTTAAGGGGGAAAAGGCATAAAACTTTTCTTATTTGGGAACAGAGGCATCTAAATTATATGGAGACTTGGGTTGCTAGGAAGGAGAAACTACAGCAGTGTTTGAAAGGCAGGGTAAGCCACAGGAAACTGTCATCACTTTAAAGGACAACAGCGATATGGTTGGAAATTGGCAGCATGAAAACAAAGCCATCATGTTAATGGGTATTTGCCAGAATGTGAGAAGGGCCTGCTCTGCATAAAGTTTGGTTTGAAGACCCTTCCTGCATTACTGCATGAATTCTCCGTAACAACCCTGGATGTAAGGAGGTGCTGATTTTAATTCCTGTTTTAAAATTGAAGAAATAGAAATGTTAAAAGGTTTAAAGTCCTTGTGCAAGGCAAGTGATCATTTAGTGAGGAAATCAGCATTTTTACCTTAATCTTTCTGATTCTTAAATCCATCCTTACTGAACATTCTCTATAAAGCTTTCTCTTCACCTTAAATCTAGGGTGTGCAAGTTCCCCAGCAAAACCCTGAAGGTTTTCACAGGTCCCTGTTTAAAATTTGCTGTTGCTTTCCTATGAGAGTGTGTGTATGTGTGTGTGTGCACACACGCGCACACTCCCGGGCGTGCCTGAGCTAGTGCTTCTATTTGTAATAACACATTGGATTTTCAGGGCCTGAGGTTTCCTTGGCAGGCAGCCACCTATTCTCACCTTCTCAAGCTTGTGGCTACAACAGTTGGCGTTCCATTTTCCTGCCTGCTCTTTTTAGACATTTCTTCCATCTGATTAGTCATTTAAAATCTTCCTGCAGTGTTTGTTGATCTTCACCTGTTTGTTGCTTTTCCTGTGTTTAGAAGTTAAAATGTTATATTGGTGCCAGCTTAATAAAGCCTAACAAGGGATGAATCCACACAACCGTTTGAACTAAGCAGATGGCAAGGCATGGTTTGAAAGTTGAATAACTTATTGGTGTGCCTGCCTTAAAATAAAGGAAAAATTTTCCAGGGATTTCATCTATAGAATAAGGGGCTCAACATAAAGTTAAACCCAATTATACTCATTGGTTAATAATGACTTCAATACGAAGTTCTTTTTATTTGCTAACCGCAAGGCCAGTGTATAATTGAACTCTATCAAGTCTCAGAATAAACTTGGTTATTACTGCTAGCAATAACATTTTTTAAGTAATGCATCTCAAAGCCTTGGGAAAGCAGCCTGTTTGTGACTTCTAAATGGATAATGGGATGAACTAGGCCACCTGGACCCCCAAGCTCTGAGAGTCAAAAATCTGAGTCAAGAACAGCAGAGATTAAATTTTAGGCTATTCAATTTACCTATGAGTCACTCAAGAGTGATTAGTAAGTGCTCAGGACATATTAGAATGAAGGAGAAACACTGGCCGCCTTGAAGTGAGAGTATGCAACGATGACCAAAAGAGCTTTATTGGATACAGATAGACTCACTTTAAGAAGCATGACCATTTGCTTGTTTTGACACTAATTGTTCCCCTAAGATCACCATTTCTTTTTAACAAACTCCTATACACATCATAGGACGTTCTTTCTTTCTCTAGCACTTACCAAAATGTGGCTCTAACACTAAATTCTGGCCCCCATTTCAGCTCTTTTTAACAGAAGCTGCTCTTTATTCACACCATGCACATCCTTGGCCAAGGAAATAGGGCCAACAATTTTCAAAATCCCCATTTTTTCACTATCACCTTTGCTTTCAGATAAGACCACTTCTTATCAATGTCATTTATTTACTTTACTATTGGCTCCCCACAAACTTTGATGACTTTGGTATCAGAATCAAGGTTTTCCACCTTAGAGCTTTCCCCATCATTTTTGGAAACTCCAAAAATATTAGTGAGGCTATCACTTTTTTGTCATAATTCTGTACCTTTTCACCTGAAATATCATTTTTTTCTGTTCCATTTTGGCACCTTGTATCCATAGCCACATCTTAGACCTTTACCTCAGAGAGAACACATTTACTTCTGCAATCTTAAACTCAACCATCTTAATTCCCTCTCTAACTCTCACTGCATCCCTTTTGTCCGACTTCCTCTTCCTTTCCTCACCATTTCATTTTATTAGTATTAATATAAATTGTCTTCTTATTTTCAAATAAATGTTTTAATAAATTGAGCAAAAGAATATCCCTCCTCCTGGAAATTCCTATAGAATGTCTGGCATCTTCTCTCATTTTCAGGAAGTGTAGGAAAATTCTGTGATTATGTTTTATTGTCCAATAAACCAACTTTATTTTTTTAAATGTACACTATTTTGATCTTTCAACCTCTTGAAACTTCCTATAGGTTAATTTTTGTTCCTCCTCTCCCATGGAAAACTCTCTCCCCAAAGTCACCAAATGACATAGTTAATATGGGCCTTATGTTACTATACTTCTGTCTATTTAATGCAGTTAATTGGTCTTTCTGTCTTAAATTTCTACCCATCTCAACTCCCACAATGCCACTCTTTCTATGTGTCTTTCCCACATCCTTCACTTTCCTGTCTCTTGTGGCCTGATGCTCTTAGTTTGTCTACTTTGCCTTTAAATATTGGTGTTCCAAGCAGCACGCCCTTGGCCCTCTTTCTTCTCACTGCACTTCTCACTACTTCCTGTGAGTTTGGATATACATTCTTTTCTTGAATTACCCTCACCATTTATTTATATGCTAAAGATTCTCCCACAGCTCTAACTTCTTTCTCGAAGACACATCTACTCAAATACCTCCTATATCTTCTAGAAGTATCTTAAACTCAACTTGTAAAGCTCCTCTTTAGTATAAACTTATAAACCTGAGCTTCTTCCTATACTCCCCAGTTGGAAGATTAGTGCTATCACCTAATCAATCTCCCAAGTCAGAATAGAAGGCACTTAGAAAACTTCTCTACAGGACACCTTGTCACCACAGTCTCTCCTTTATTCTTCTTACAAATCTTTCTATATCTATACTGTCATTGGCTACCCCAAGGTCCCTTTATTTTTACCTGGATTACTGCAGTGGCTTCCTCTAAATTCTCATATTCCGGCTCACCTACTCTCTACACTGCTGTCATCTAATTTTGCTACTCCTATGCTTAAAATCCTCTAGTGCTTCCCTGTTAGGTGAATAAAGACCAGGCATATAAAGATGATATATAAAGCCTTAAATTATCTGCAACTTCCATCTAACTTCCTTTCACATTAATCCACCACACTGATATTCAGGCCACATCAGCTACAACTTTTTCCTAATTTGTAACATGTACTCTCACCACTTTCAAGTTTCTCCCATCTTTCCTCCAGTCTCTACCAGGATAACTCTTACTAATCTTTCAAAAGTCCCCTGAAGTCATGTCTTTTGAATAACCTGGTATTTAGTGTTATAACTCTGTGTACCTATCTCTCCTGTAATTTGTATAATTGTACCTGTCTCCTTTCTTCATGGACTGCTAGTCTCTTGAGAATATGAACTGCAGCCTTCATGTCACTCATAAGAATTTCAAATGATGCATAGTGAATATGTGCTCAATTAATATTTATTGAATATACAGGTAGATAAAATTGTAAAAGTCAGATGAACACTGTATGTGTCATTTATCCTTTTAAATGTCAGCTTTAGAATTATGTAATTCCCCAGGGAATATTGTACCTATTACTGAGGAACTTAACTGTTTTGCCTTGCACATTCCAATATCTTCATTTTCTAATGTTCTTACTATATTTAGATACAATCTTATTCCATTAATTTTACTGGAAAAAATTGTGTAGGAGAAAAATAGACAAGTTTTCTGTGAGTAAAGAGTAAGTAAGATGACTCCTTTTAGAAATTAACATAAACTGAATTGAAAAGCTAGTAGAGAAAAAAATGAGGCCCTTCAAACTTGGGAACAATTTACCTAAATGCATCAATAGTAGGTTATTGTACTAGTTCCTTTATCGAAAATATAATAAGGCTCAAGAAAGACTAGCTTATTAATTAGAATAGCTCCTATTTAGTTCCTACTCACATTTCCTAAAGAGTGTTCTGATAACATCTTTGTTTGAAGCCTCCTTCCTTCATAAGAGTCAGCAGGGCCTGTTAATGAATGATTTCACCAAGTACATTTAAATCTTTGAAACTTCTATATTATAGTCTTCAACTGTAATTTTACAGGAGAGTTCTAATAGAAGTATAGCATCTTAGTGGCTTCTACTTTGGGATGTTGTGCCAATGCAGAGTACAGACAACCTTTTTTTTTGTAGAGTGATGTTGACACACATCTGCTCAAATACATTAACGTTTCCATCCCAACTGACTCAGTTGGCAGGAACAAGCTCACTCCTCTTTGCGAGTACAGAAGTAGGGAGGGGGCACTGAAAGGGGGAGAGGCATTTTACAATTTGTCAAGATATGTATTCCAACACTTACTTTAGAAAATAAGTACTGGGTCCAACTTGAGCTAATAAGCTAATGACTGCTTATCCTTTGCTATTAAGCTACAAATCAGCTCTTAACTAAATGAGCCAATTATTATATCGCCATGTACTTTTCATTCCTTCCTGTTAAATCATGCATTTGGTGTTATATAGAAGTTTTATGCTTATTAAAAAATAACCAGTATGTATGAGCTTATGAAAGGAAACCTCACTCAGATTTTTAAAAAGCAAATGAATTCCTTCAAATCTAACTGGTGCCATATGGTACACTCAGAAACACTTGTAAAAGGAAAGTTAAACCTTGAATATATTAATGATTTTTTTACTGAAAGAAAAAAAAACCTCTTTTCCATCTTTGCATCTGAAAAGAGTAGGGCATTATGGAATACTTTCCTACACAAAGAAGTGAATTCAGTAACATAAACCTCGTATTGGTTTTATTATTATATATTATGCTTATAAATAGTGCATGGTTTGCAGCAAGACATAACATTAACATTATGCCTTGATATTGCTCTTAATATATTAAAGACTTAAAGATATCCATAGCTGACTTTCCACGTTTTTTTTCATTCTATTTCTCAAAAAAAAAAACCCTAAAAACAAAACAAAAAAACCCCCAACTCTCTAATCTGACCTTGATGTAAAGACACAAAGGCACAACCAACCAGTTGTGAGATACACAAATAGCCTCTAGCCGAGGGAGTCTCGTTCCCCTGCCATTCATTTTTTTCTTCCATGTGAAGTCTCTTACTTTTATTTTTTTCTTTAAGATTTTCTTTTTGCATGTGGACCATTTTTAAAGTCTTTATTGAATTTTTTATAATATTGCTTCTGTTTTATGTTGAAGTCTTAACCACTGGATGGCCCAGGAAGTTCCAAGTTTCTTACTTTTAATTTATACTGATATGTAAAGCATGTACTGAAGAGAGTGATTTGTTTTTTTTCTTCTTTCTAAATGCAAATGTGAAAGATTCAGAAAGCAATGGAAAACCACGTGTTAGGTTAAGGAGAACACCTGTACTTCTACACTCTTTTCTCCCCATCAGATTGTCAACCTTAAGATTGCCCATCGTGGGCTTCCCTGGTGGTGCAGTGGTTGAGAGTCCGCCTGCCGATGCAGGGGACACCGGTTCGTGCCCCGGTCTGGGAAGATCCCACATGCCGCGGAGCGGCTGGGCCCGTGAGCCATGGCCGCTGAGCCTGCGCGTCCCGAGCCTGTGCTCCGCAACGGGCAGAGGCCATTAACAGTGAGAGGCCCACGTACAGCAAAAAAATAAAAAAGATTGCCCATTGTTCAAAAAATACGAGTGCTTTAACTTCAACCATTTTGAAGAGTGAACTTTCTGAATATCTTGCATGAATACTATATACATATATATACATATCTTTTTATTCTTTCACGTATCACTACATACATCGCATTGGTTGAGGTGGGATAATATTTTCCTAGTGTAGTGCTAAGAAAAATGTACGGGACTGGATTTTTCTTTTCTGGCTTACTTGAGGCTGTGACAATTTGTTTTGGTATGGAATATAGCCTTCCCAGCCGATAGAATGAAACACTCTGACAAAGGATCTCAGCATAAATAGCAGCTCCCCATTTCAACTTACTTTAAGCT
>NW_006795956.1:566691-594781 GCF_000442215.2 Lipotes vexillifer | reverse complement strand
TTCCCTTTTTCATAAGAGCTTCTTTTTCACTCTTGATACATGTAGAGTGTTTTCCCACACTACACAATTATTTGCCAGGTCTTTTCGGTAACGATTATTTTCTGATGGAAGAAGCAATCAACACCTTGACACACCTAAAATAACTCCGAACATCTCAGGGAGTTTCTACTGTTCCCTAGATTGGGAGTCAAACCTCCTTTTTCTTCATATTTCTTTGGTTAGCAGTATGATTTGATTTTCAAAGAATTGCTTTATATTTTAACATTTATTTTATAGATATCAAGAAGATGTAGATTTTTAAGGTGGTAAAGGAAGATAGCATTGAAGAATGCCTTTGCAGAATATGTTTAATTTAGATCTGAACAATAATTGTTGCTTAATCAAGTGGTAGAAATCAAGTAGAAAAGTAGTTAATTTATTTAATCATCTGTGTGCCCCCCGGCCCCCAGAGTGGTGGTGCTCTATAACTTTAATGTACACATGGTTTAATGCACCTGAAAATGGCATGGAAATGGACAGCTGAGAAAAGTAAGGTGGCAATGAAATTACTATAGTAAATTCTATAAGGACCATAGAAAAAGTAATATTATATCAGTCATTTTTGAGGGAAACATTTGTACTAAAATTATATTTCTAAATCGGAATACAATTTAGTCATCTAGGTATAAACTGAAACTTAGGTGTGCCTACAAAAATAAGAACTATTCAATTTTCGCTCATCTGGTAGTTCATAGGGTTTGGTCATGAGACCACAAAGAGAGATAACTACAGGTTAAACCTGCTTTCCTGATAAGGATGTTGAATCCCACTATTTGGGACTGTGACTTAAAGTTTAGATTATATTGCAAAAGATTAAGCAAGATACGGTAATGTAAAAATAAAAAGGGACAATGAAAAGAAATATTTGTAGAAATATAAACTAACAGTAGCTAAGGCTGCTGAACTCTGCAGAAAAGTGACCAGCAGAAAGTTATGGGGCTTTACCTGGGGAAAGACTTCAGGGTAAGAGAAGATGAAGGGTGAAAAGAGTTTATCACTTATTGAATGTTCTCCAGATTGTCATTCAAATCCCATTGCATTATTACTCAAACATTAAACATAGAACAAGAGTACAGGGGGCTTATATTGTGTGGAGAAAGGCAAGGACTTATGGGAGAAGAAATCTGTCATGCCATGGGTGATTAGAGGAGATTTTTGAGTCCATGAGGGGTTTTCTCAGGCACACAGCTAAGTAACTTAATACAATGAACAGGCAAATCAGAAAACTTAGACTCTTTCCATGGCAGGAATGATGCAAGAAAGCCTGGAAAAATAGCAAAGGTAGTAGAAAGAAGAAAACTTTAAAACAAAAACACATTTAGCCAAATGAATGAGAAAAAAAAAAACAGGCAAAGTGGACGGTTCAGATGCTAATTTCAGTAAGATAAAAGTCATTTAGCAGGAGTTTGCTAGAGAATATATTTGTGATTATGATGAAAGCATATTTCACCTTTACCAAATAAAATTCCCAGAGATGAGGTGAGTCCACACTCTGCCTACATGGGAGACTACTCTTTCTTTATACGTAAATTCACATTGAAATATGTGTGTAAAAATGGTGTGGCTGTTCAAAATTCCACTTGTTTCTAATGTTCACCTTACATATTAAGTTAGAGTGCCTTTAAAAATCTTCACAAGTATATCTAGAGGTAATCTGAAGTTGGTTCCAAATGATAAAACTTTAATTTCCTGGATATTAAAAAAAAACAGTTTGGTATACTTTGGCTCCATGATATTTATGTTCATATTACAGGCTGCACAGTGGAACCAATGACTGAGAAGCTATAAAAATCTTTCATTTTCAAACAATGCTTTGTGAAAATACAATAACATTAACATTTGGTGTATCTTCTCCTAGCATTTTTTTCTAATTGTTTTATTTTATTACCAAGTTGAATATTTAACTCTTTTTCACTTGCTATTACATCACAAATGTTTCCGTGACTACATATGCTTGGTAATAATGATTTTTAATGACTAAACAACATTAAGTTTTGTGATTTGTCATAATTAACATGTGTCTTGTAATTGGATATCTAAATTATTTTCAATTTTTCAAAACAAATTATTTTACAAAGGCATCTTGTATGCACATTTTACTATATTTAATATAGTCTCAGAAATGGAATTATTGGTCAAGGTTATGACTTGCATTTAAGTTTTGACTACTTTTTAAAATTATACAAGTAATATGTGAAATTCAGAAACAATTAAGCAATATAAACATATGTAAAGTATACATGATGGTCTCCTTTTGTTCTGTTCATGTTCTCTCCCAGTGGTAGCTCATTTTCAATGTTATTACATGTGCATATGTACATATGGAGATAAAGGCTTTAGTTATATAAATAGAATTATACGTATTATAATATAACACTGTATTTATTTCATAATATATCTTAGTTATATTTCCTTATTAGCATATTTCTTTTTAATTTTTTAAAAAATGTAAAGTATCCAAAATCTCATCACCCAGATGTCTCAGTATTGGGACATTTAATTTTATGTAAACAACTATACTATATATGAATAGATATAAAGTAAAAATTCTGGAAGGTTATAAAGTGTAAGTAGTCCCTTCCAGTCATCATTCCTCCTACATCCTTCTATCCAAAGGTAAGTGCTCTTAAAATTTTTCTGTGATTCTTTCCAATTAAAGAAACTTCAGTGTCATCTTAACTTGTTTTAAATTACCAATTCTCAGCAATGCATTAGGTAATTTTTACTCCAAGTGTTAGTATTTTTCATACAAAGAAATAAATTGTAAGTCAGATGAAGATGCTGATTTTCTGAGGTGTTTATTAGGTTGTGAAGATGAGATTTTCTCCCAATTATGACAGATTGGGCTAGAATTCTAATTATTAATAAGGCCTATTTATTGTGCAGAGAGGCAAGTAACATGGCTCCCAGGAAAATGACTTGAAGAGAACCCATGAGAGGAAACTGACTCTTTATGGAAGGGTTATTCATGTTGAGAACTGCTTGAGAGATTAAACTCATGAAGGATGCCCCTAGTTCTGTCTTCAATTAGATTGGAGGCCATAAAACAGTTTAGAAGTGTGGTTTTCAGCAGAGTGTATGTAAAAGACAAAGGGCAAAGGGTAATTAGCTTTTGACCTGGAAGAGCTAATAAGAGAAGAAAATTCCAGTAAAACAGTTTTACTGTGACCATTTCAATAGTATGTATGAGTGTGAAGCAGTAATGTGTTCATCAGTAACAGAAGTCTATTTTTATTAGAATACTACATGGAAGGTCACAAACTCAAACGGCCACACAGGCAGGCAGTAACACAAATGAGTGAAACTGGTCTGAACTGGTGGGTATAAGAGCACAAGTACCATCCAAAGGCACAACTGACTCCTGTCATTTGGTGAAGGCCAGGATGTGGGCTGAGTGTTGCTATATCATGTGATATTTTAAGAGACCCAGGTATAAGAATATTCATGTGCAATCTGCTGTGGTATAAATGTTGGTAATTATTTTAATTTTAAAACAATACATGGGCTAATCAACATATGTTTGTGTGACAAACCAAGTTCAAGGGCCTCCAGGTTGGGGCTTCTGACTAAGCTACTTGGGACAGCCATACAATGTCACGTCTTTTAAGCCAGGGCAGAATAGAGGGGGTCAATTCCAATGACAGTATTTCTTATTCATCCTTTCATTCAGAGATAAAATACCTTTCTGTGTCCTCTAGCAGTTCAAGCGTAAGCAGTCCTAGAGGTTATCACACTAAGTGAAGTCAGTCAGACAGAGAAAGACAAATATCATATGATATCACTCATATGTGGAACCTAATTTAAAAAATGATACAAATGAACTTTACAAAACAGAAACAGACTCACAGATTTCAAAAACAAACTTATGATTACCAAAGGTGAAACGTGGGAGTGAGGGATAACTTAAGAGCTTGGGATAAACATACACACACTACTATATATAAATAGATAACCAACAAGGACCTACTGTAGAGCACAGGGAACTCTACTCAATATTCTGTAATGGCCTATATGGGAAAAGAATCTGAAAAAGAGTGAATACATGTGCACGTATAATTGAACCACTTTGTTGTACACCTGAAACTAACACAACATGGTAAATCAACTATACTCCAATAAAATTTAAAAAGTTTTGCAACAATTAAAAAAAAAAAAACACGTTTAAGCAGTCCAAGACTGATATGGTGGTTCTGCCTCCTTGCACACACAGCTTCCATTTTATGGCCAAGATAGCTGCTTCAGATCCTGCCATCAAATTATCTTATTGGCATTCCAGGCAATGGGGAAAAAAAAAGAAAAAGAAATGGAGGGCATGTTCATTCCCTTTGAGAACACCACCCAGAAGTTTTACATGCTATTTTCACTTATATCCAGTTGGCCAAAACTTAGTTGCATGGTTACATCTAGCAACCAGAGAGGCTAGAACATGTAATATTTGTGTTTGGCAATCATGTGTCCATCTCAAGGTTGATGGATCTATTTCTAAAAGAAGAGGAAACATCAGGTATTCTCTACCACTGCAACACTACTGTACTAGACTCTGTTATGTTAGGAAGTTTCCAATAAAATATACTTTTATGTAAATGTATATTTCATGCTCACAAATAGTTCAAACTCCAGTAAGGCTTTATATTCTTGAGGAGGAACATTATCCAAGAAAAGGGAATAGTGTGATCAAAGAAATAAGGGCTGAAAAATGTGGTGCTTTAAATGGTATTGGAGGTTTAGCTCAAAACATATCAGTCTTCTCAACACAATGACACTTAGTCCAGGGAAGAAAACACTATGGAGAAAATATAGCCATGGAAGCTGGCCTCTGATCCTGGAACCTTTCTAATTCCAGATAATACTGCCAGGCTGAGAAGCTGTGCCTTTATTCTGTCAGAGCCAGTCACTTCATGAGCAGGGAACCAGCCTGAGGAAAGCTTTGCCAGCCTGCAAAAGTATTGCCTACTCCCCTCCTGAATCACCCAACTGAATCACTCATCATGGGGAAATAAAGTTGTCAAAAAAAAAAGGACTAGGTCATCATAGCACCAAAACTACAATATTTGGTGTTTTTTAAAAAAGTCATATAGGACAGACATGGGAACCAATCTCTCACCTCAATAACGTCTCAAAACATTTCAAGATATACTGCTCTGGCTAAGTCAGGAAAGCGTAAGTTTCCAGCAGACTGACCCAGCCTATTTAACTCAGGAATACCCATCCTGACACTATCCCCAGCTGAACCACCAGGACCAGTTTAAAGTCCCAACTCTGGAGACAATTACACAGGAATCATCGTGTACCTCTTCATATTTTCCTCTCACATACAAATAATCCCAGCCTGATTCTCTTTAATCCACCTAATAATTCTTGTCTTTCAGATCTTGACTTTAACCTTCAGATGTTTATTTTCCTTTATTTCCTCTATATTTGCCATTCAACTCTTTTCTCTTCATTGCATTTTCAAATTAGGGTTTTCTCAAAACATAGCCTTGAGCTTTCCATTTATAATCTTGCTCCCAAATCTCTCAGGAGCTCTAAGAACAACTCCTGGTTTGACTTCTGACCTCAAAATTCAACTTGTACCCCAAACATTCTGCCAGAGCGCAAACTTTCTTCAAACCCACACTCATCTTGCCAGAGGGAGGGGGAGTCTCACTGAAACAGAGATCATGCAAGTACTGTAATAGTATTCATATGAGGTATCACAGAGAGTATGAATTAGGATGATGACAATGGAATCAAAAAGAAGGGAGAAATGTGAGGGACATTAACTAGAGGTAGAATTAATTGACCTGGTGACTGACTGATTATGGATAATAGGTTGAGGGAAGATTCAAAGATGACCCTGGAATGTCCAACATGGCACCATAGGGAATGATGGCTCATTAAAGAGAAGAGAATTTAGAAAGGTAATTGGTGGTGAGGCTAAGGTGTTTGGTTTGTGTTGTGAGGCACTGTTTGGTGTTTAAAAGTGTAGTAAATATGTCTTTCTATTAATAATTTTATTTGTAGTGTTAGCATCTCTAAAAACATACTATTACATTTCTGTTAAGATAAAAAGAGAGAACAAATGTTATTGAGATTTTTCTGTCTGCAAATGATTCCTGATAAATACTCTAAGTTGATTTAAGTAACTGTAGTGTCAAATAAAAAAACTCCAGAAGTAGGTAAGGAAAGAAATTATTCAGAAGAACTATTACAATGAGGGAAAGGAATGATTGTGATAAGGGAAGTGGGACTATGAATTGCAATAGAGAAAATGTTCCCATCATTACATCTGTGAGGGTCTCAAAAGTCAGGCAGCAAATGGCTTTGCTTTTGTAGGGAGGAGTAAACAAGGCTAGAAAAGGACCTGGTGTTAGAGAGGGGTGTGAGCATAAATAGCTGATTGGGGAATGTTTTTTCTGGAGGTCAGCTAATTCTCTGGCAGGGCCATTAAGGAGGGGATTTTCCAATGTTCCAGTGCTCAAGTGTGGGCTGAAGTTCAGGGTCCTGAAGAAAAGAGAACAGCCTAAGTTTGGTCATGTCAATTTAGTGGGCTTTCTGTCCAAATTGGTCAGTAGGAATAAACAATTCATCTAATCATTTATGAGATGAAGAATTTGGAGGCTCTACATCTGGCCTTGTCACAAGCAAATAAGGGGCTCATTCATGAGTCTTATCTAAGCCATATGAAGAAAGGTGGTTCTTTACAGTGAGCCATTTGCTAGGACACAAAAGGAAGGGTGGGGGTGATTTCTTGATCATCGCTGTTTAACTTAGTAGCATTTCAACCTGACCATTCTTTTCAAGAAGGAGTAGCTAATCTAAAGTTTTCTAAATTTATTTCAAAAGTCATTAATTAATTCTGAAAATGAATATCCCTGTTGAGAAACTAGAAAATGTTAATTTATTCCATTTAAGTAACAGGCTGAAATACAAAGACTATATAAAGTTGCTGTGAAATGAAAGAAAATTTGACCCTCACATGTTTTCTTCATAAATTTATATTGTCCATCAGTATATTAGTTGTTGGCTTTCCTCCTCTCCATCCTCCTCTTTTGTTGAACCTCTTTGGGTAGCACTCTGACTCTTCGCTCCTCAGGTATTTGCATGTTCTATTGTGATCCCATGTAAGCCAGGAAGACCATTTTCAGTGGAATGTTATTGTGATTTACCAGGCCTGTGAACATATTTTTTAGGTGGGGGAAGGGGAGTTTCTCTTGTACATCACACGGAAGTTGGCTCATGCACTCAATAAAAGCTTATTATGGAAAGATTATAAATGTATGATAATACATTTTAAGTGAGATGCAATGATCCATAAAATTGGTGTGGCTAATTAGCAGATCAAGTCTCCGTAAGAATTGGATGTCTTTAATATCCTGCAGTTGCTTGATTCTATACGTATTTTACTATCCACAAATGTTTAGTAAAATTAAATAATAGTATAAATGTTCAGTGGGATTAAAGCAACTGTAAAATGAAACCAAACAAAATGAGTTTATTTTGTTAATAGAATAAAGAGAATCCCAGTGTTAATATAACACTACACAAAATCTAGAGCAAACATCCTCGGAATCCCAGCCTCATTTCACATGTAATTAACCTTTCTCAATCAAGCTAAGCAACCCTCACACCTCCTTCTCAACTGCTGCGCATCCACGTCTTTTCTTTCATGTGAATAAAAGGCAAGCATCAATTTAGACTGGTAATACTGCCTCACACTGTGCTTCCAGAGCAACATCATTCCAAGAATATTTTCAATACCAATCATTTCTCCCAGCTCAAAAGTATATTTTACAAATCTGATTTCCTCTTGCAGAAGCAGGAGACATTTGATGCTAACGGATGATACTTTTTAATAGTACAATCTTCTCAAGATTAATTAATTACAGTCAAGGTGGACATGCATTTATTTTGGTCCTCTAACAACCACTTCTTGATTTCTGGTAAATGCTGATGATTTGGGAGCAGTAATCCACCCCTTTGGGTGGGATTCCATTTCCTATCTACAGAGAAGGAACAAACATTATGACCTAGGTTTAGACCAATCAGCACAGTCAATTCCCCTGGCCTCAGTGATTTGTAAACAGGTGGGCTCAGGATCCAACTTGCTACAATAAGGGTAATTTTTAAGGAAAAGTTGAGAGCTCCTGGAAAGAGAATATCTTTTTCTTGGGTCTTGAGCCTCAGAGGATGTGAACCTATGGCTGCTGTAGCCACTCTGCTATTACACAGATCCAGAGAATAGGGCCAGCACATGGAGGAGAGGCTCCCAGGAGTAGGGAGAAACCACATTTTAATGAGGTTGTCTGAGCCTATATATAGCCATTCCTAAAGCCAGTTTTACCCCAAGACTTCCCAGTTATATGAACAAACATCTCTTTTTTTTAAGTTTGGATACTGTTTTCTGTCAAGACTAAAAAAGTTCAAACTGATACATCAGGCCAATGTAGTAGTAGTAATATACTGGGCCCAAAAGTTTGTTCAGGTTTTTTCCATAACGTCTTACAGAAAAACCTGAAAGAACTTTTTGGCCAAACCAATAGTTAAGATCATGAACTAAGAAATCATACAAACTTGGGTTCTAACTCCAGTCCAGTCACTAACTTCCTGGATTTCCCTTGGCAAAGAGCTTGAACTAAGTACATATTTCCTTCTAGTGTTTAAAAAGGTCCATAAAAACTATGTTGTAAACACTGAATGAATTGTACATAAATTACATATAAAAGATGTGTTAATACTCAACAAATGGTAGTTGATTTTTATAACACTTATTTTACTAAAGACTAAAACCTGTGTAAGTGGTTTTATTACAGTTATACTGAATCTTATTCTAGATATTAAGTTAATTTGTATCCCCAAGCTTTTCTAGTTCCAGAAATGTGTTTAGCTCTGCAACTTAGACACTCGTGTTCAGTAGAGGAAACGAATTCTGTTCTGAAAATAAGGTCGTGAGCTTAAAACTGGCATCTATTTTTACCACTATTGCTCCAGTGTTTAGAGATGAAGTGAAGTGAGGGAAGTGAGATGACTCACACTGAGTAGATCAGTGGGATCTGCAGAGAGTTTGCACAAAAAGGTAGGTAGGAATGTTCCTTCACAAGGTTCAATGAGATCATGTTTTAAGGCACATTTCTACTCTTCTCATCATATTAAGCAGTAAACTAAAGAATCAGAGATTATAAATAGTAGCCCTGGGGTATACAACTCTAAAGAAGAAAAAGGAACAAATGTATAAAACCACAGGACTTTTGGTCTTCAGACACAGAAGTAAGCAAAATCAATCAGACTTCAGCACTTTTGGTTCAATGAAACTCAAAGTGTTCCTCACAAGACAAAGAAGAAGAGTTGGACTCACTTTTTGAAGTTAGTAGCCTTTGCTGAATTCCACTGGGACTTTGCAGTAACAAGCTGAGCCTAGAAAGATAGGATAACAAACAGCATCCTTTGACCAGAAATTGAACAAAGTAATTCAGCAGACTGGTGTTACATACTCTCTCCCACTTCACAATAGAACAGGAGGCTTATGTGTTGGTTCCGTATTAGAGGCATAGAGGCCAGGCAAGAAAACTTCAAAAACCACTAGTACGAGAAATGTGGAGAGAGAAAGGTAAAAAATAAACCAAAAATATTCCCTTTAAAACAGCCTACTATCAAAATATAAGTTGACCCCAGGTGAATTTAACTTTATGTAATAGTCTGAAAAATAATCTGAAATAAATAAGTTGAGTTGAGTGTTCTCATTGAGGCAAGTTATAACTTTCATTTTAATAAATCCAAAATTATAAAATAAAAAATGGTGTACATGAATCAAAACCGGGTGGACACGAAAAAGAATAAATTATAGAACTTGGAATTATTATAGATGTTATTAAATTTTAGCTTATCAAAATAGACTTTATTAGGAGCATTGAAATATTATATTCATAAATTTATCTGGATCACAGCACAGAAAGAGAAGGAGATAAAAATATGAAAAAGCAGTTTTAAAAGCACACTGAGAAGCTCCAATGTATGTTGGATATTAATTCCAGAATAAAATACTGAAAAATGTAAGACAGAAATGTTTGAACAAATAACAGCTAAAAGTTTTCCAGAATTAAAGAAACTAATCTTTAATTTAACAATTTCTAAGTAGAATGAATAAAAATAAATACATTACTAAGGGGAACCTTCAAGATGGCAGAGGAAAAAGACATGGAGATCACCTTCCTCCCCACAAATACATCAAAAATGCATCTACAACTCCTATAGAACACCTACTGAATGCTGGCAGAAAACCTCAGACTTCCCAAAAGGCAAGAAAATCCACATGTACCTGGCCGTGTGGATGACAGGGTCTTGGTGCTCCTGTTGGGTGTCAGCCCTGAGCCTCTGAGGTGGAAGGCCGAGTTCAGGACATTGGTCCACCAGAGACCTCCTGGCCCCATATAATCTCATAGGCAAGAGCTCTCCCACAGATCTCTGTCTCAATGCTAAGACCCAGCTCCACCCAACGGACAGCAAGCTCCAGTGCTAGATGGCCCAGGCCAAACAACTAGCAAGACAGGAGCACAACCCCACCCATAAGCAGAGAGGCTACCTAAAATCATACTAAGTTCACAGACACCCCAAAACACACCACCAGGCACAGTCCTGCTCACCAGAAAGACAAGATCAAGCCCCACCCACCAGAACACAGGCACCAGTCCCCTTCACCAGGAAGCCTACACAAGCCACTGAACCAACCTCACTCACTCGGGGCAGACATCAAAAACAACGGGAACTATGAACTTGCATCCTGCAAAAAGGAGACATCAAACACAGTAAGTTAAACAAAATGAGAAGATAGAGAAATATGCAGCCGATGAAGGAGCAAAATAAAAACCCACCAGAGCAAACAAATGAAGAGGAAATAGGCAGTATACCAGAAAAGAATTCACAGTAATGATAGTAAAGATGATCCCAAATCCTGGAAACAGAATGGAGAAAATACAAGAAACGTTTAACAAGGACCTAGAAGAACTAAAGAGCAAAGAAACAATGATGAACAACAAAATAAATGAAATTAAAAATTCTCTAGAAGGAATCAATAGCAGAATAACTGAGGCAGAAGAATGGATAAGTGACCCTGAAGATAAAATAATGGAAATAACTACCACAGAGCAGAATAAAGAAAAAAGAATGAAAAGAATTGAGGACAGTCTCAGAGACCTCTGGGACAACATTAAACACATCAACATTCGAATTATACGGGTCTCAGAAAAAGAAGAGAAAAAGAAAGGGAAAAAGAAGAGAAAATATTTAAAGAGATTATAGTTGAAAACTTCCCTAACATAGGAAAGGAAATAATAAAGTCCAGGAAGCGCAGAGAGTCCCATACAAAATAATCCAAGGAGAAACACACCAAGACACATATTAATCAAACTATCAAAAATTAAATACAAAGAAAAAATATTAAAAGCAGCAAGAGAAAAGCAACAAATAACATACAAGGGAATCCCCATGACATTAACAGCTGACCTTTCAGCAGAAACTCTGCAAGCCAGAAGGGAGTGGCAGGACATACTAAGTGATGAAAGGGAAAAACCTACAACCAAGATTACTCTACACAGCAAGGATCTCATTCAGATTCAACAGAGAAATTAAAACCTTTACAGACTAGCAAAAGCTAAGAGAATTCAGCACCACCAAACCAGCTTTACAACAAATGTTAAAGGAACTTCTGTAGGCAGGAAACACAAGAGAAGGAAAAGACTTACAAAAACAAACCCAAAACAATTAAGAAAATGGTAATAGGAACATACATATCAATAACTACCTTAAATGTAAATGGATTAAATGCTCCAATCAAAAGACACAGACTGGCTAAATGGTTACCAAAAAAAGACCTGTATATATGCTGTCTACTAGAGACCCACTTCAGACCTAGGGGCACATACAGACTGAAAGTAAGGGGATGGAAAAAGATATTCCATGTAAATGGAAATCAAAGAAAGCTGGAGTAGCAATTCACATACCAGACAAAATAGACTTTAAAATAAAGACCATTACAAAAGACAAAGAAAGACACTACATAATGATCAAGGGATCAATCCAAGAAGATATAACAATTGTAAATATTTATGCACCCAACATAGGAGCACCTCAATGCATAAGGCAAATGCTAGAGCCATAAAAGGGGAAATCGACAGTAACACAATAACAGCGGGGACTTTAACACCCCACTTTCACCAATGGACAGATCATCCAAAATGAAAATAAATAATGAAACACAAACTTTAAATGACACATTAAATAAGATGGACTTAATTTATACTTATAGGACATTCCATCCAAAAACACAATACGCTTTCTTCTCAGGTGTTCATGGAACATTCTCCAGGATAGACAATATCTTGGGTCACAAATCAAGCCTTGGTAAATTTAAGAAAATTGAAATCATATCAAGTATCTTTTCTGAGCACAACGCTGTGAGACTAGATACCAATTACAGGAAAAAAACTGTAAAAAATACAAACACATGGAGGCTAAACAATACACTATTAAATAGCCAAGAGATCACTGAAGAAATAAAAGAGGAAATAAAAAAAAACCTAGAAACAAATGACAATGAAAACACGACAACCCAAAACCTATGTGATGCCACAAAAGCAGTTCTAAGAGGGAAGTTTAGACCAATACAATCCTACCTTAAGAAACAAGAAATATCTCAAATAAATAACCTAACCTTACACCTAAAGCAATTAAAGAAAGAAATTAAACGTGATACAAACAGATGGAGAGATATACCATGTTCTTGGATTGGAAAAATCAACATTGTGGAAATGACTATACTACCCAAAGCAGTCTACAGATTCAATGCAATCCCTATCAAACTACCAATGGCATTTTTCACAGAACTAGAACAAAAAATTTACAATTTGTATGGAAACACTGAAGACTCCAAATAGCCAAAGCAATCTTGAGAAAGAAAAACAGAGTTGGAGGAATCAGGTTCCCTGACTTCAGACTATACTACAAAGGTACAGTAATCAAGACAGTATGATAGTGCCACAAAAATAGAAATATAGATCAATGGAACAGGAAGGAAAGCCCAGAGACAAACCCACGCACATATGGTCACCTTATCTTTGCTAAAAGATGCAGTAATGTACAGTGGAGAAAGGACAGCCTCTTCAATAAGTGGTGCTGGGAAAACTGGACAGGTACATGTAAAAGTATGAGATTAGATCACTCCCTAACACTATACACAAAAATAAGCTCAAAATGGATTAAAGACCTAAATGTAATGCCAGAAACTATCAAACTCTTAGAGGAAAACATAGGCAGAACACTCTATGACATAAATCACAGCAAGACCTTTTTTGACCCACCTCCTAGAGAAATGGAAATAAAAACAAAAATAAACAAATGGGTCCTAATGAAACTTGTGCATGATTGAGAAATTGCATGCACAAGACCAGAGAAGTTGCATCTCCCTCAGAACGGTTTCATACCCTCCCAGAACTTTTAGTCAGATTGATTAGTGAGGGTCTTCCCCCATACAAAGCCTCTTTAAAGTTTGTAAAGACTGGGAGTGGTGGCTATTTTTTCAAATGTGTGGATTTTAACACTAAGTTATGAGACACACAAAGAAACAAGGAAACATGGCTCAAACAAAGAAACAAAACAAATTTCTAGAAACTGATCCTAAAGAAATAGAAATATATGAATAAAGAATCCAAAATAACCATCATATAGATGCTCCATGAGCTCAGAAGATGATGCATAAATGAAATGAGGATATCAACAAAGATATAGAAAATATAAGAAGAAGAACCAAACAAAAATTTTGGAGCTGAAGAATATAATACTTGAGCTAAAAAAATTCACTACAGAGGCTCAAGAGCATACTATAGTGTATACAGAAGTCAAATTATAATGTTGTATACAT
Organism: Lipotes vexillifer; assembly: GCF_000442215.2. Taxonomy (NCBI): domain Eukaryota; kingdom Metazoa; phylum Chordata; class Mammalia; order Artiodactyla; family Lipotidae; genus Lipotes; species Lipotes vexillifer. The sequence continues at coordinate 580,851 of NW_006795956.1, read as the reverse complement.
GAAACTTATATATAATGTTATAAACCAATATTACCTCAATTAAAAAAATAATGATCTCAAGTTAACCTAATTCTACACCTTAATGAAATAGAAAAGAAGAACAAACTAATCCCAAAGTTAGCAGATTGAAGGAAATAATTAAGATGAGAGCAGAAATAAATTAAATACAGACTAGAATAACAATAGAAACAAATCAACAAAATTAAGCTTGATTTTGTTGGAAATGATCAGTTAGATTAACTAGGAGCAGAAGAGAGAAGAGTCAAGTGAATATATCCAGAAATGAAAGAGGAGACATTATAGCTGATGCCACAGAAGTTAAAAGGATCATAAGAGACTACTATGAATAATTATTTGGCAATAAATTGGATAAACTAGAAGAAAGGAATACATTTCTAGAAATATACAACCTACCAAGATTAAATCATGAATAAATAGAAAATTTAAACTTACCTAGAATGAATAAGATTGAATCTGTAATCAATAATCTCTCCAACAAAGAACCCAGGACAAGATGGCTTCACTGGGGAATTCTACCAAATATTTAAGAAGAATTAATGCAAATACTTCTCAAACTCTTCCAAAAAACTGTAGAGAAGGCAACACTTTCAAACTGATTCTATGAAACCAGAATTATCTTGATGCCAAAGCCCAAGAAGACATTTTAAGAAAAGAAAACTACAGGCCAATATATCTGAAAATTACAGATGTAAAATCCTCAACAAAATACTAGCAAACAAATTCAACAGCACATTAAACAGATTGTACACTGTGACCAAGGATGATTTATCCCTGGGATGGAAGAATGGTTCAATATTACAAAATCAAGTAATGTAATAAACCACATTAACAGAACTAATGGCTAAAATCACATTAGTGTCTCAATACATGCAGAAAAATCATCTGACAAAATATTATACCCTTTCATGATAAAAAAAAACCCAAAATAGGAATAAAAAGAAATTACCTCAACATAATAAAGGTCATAAGTGAAAAACTCACAGCTTCTATCACACTCAATAATTAAAGATGGCAAGCCTTTCCTCTAAGATCAAGAACGCAACATGATGCCTACTCTTGCCACTTTTATTGAACATTGTACTGGAACTACTAGCCAAAGCAATTGGGCAAGAATAAGAAATAAAAGGCATCCAAATAGAACAGGAAGAGTAAAATTATCTTTGTTCACAGATGACATGATCTTATATATAGAAAACCATAAAGATCACACACACACACACACACATGCACACACCACTGTTAGAACTAATTTAAAAATTCAGCAAATTTGTAGGATACAAAATCTACATGTAAAAATCAGTTTCATTTTTATACACTAACAACAAACAATCTGAAAAGTAAGTTAAAACAATCTCATTTACAATAGTGTCAAAAACAAAACAATACTTAGAATAAATTTAACCAAGGGAGCAAAAGACTTTTAAACTGAAAACTACAAAACATTGTTGAGATGAAATTAAATAGACATAAATAAATGGAAAGTCATCCTATATTCATGGATCAGAGGACTTAATATTGTCAAAATGTTCATATTACTCAAAGTGATCTATGGATTCAGTGCAATCCTACCAAAATGGAATTTTTCACAGAAAGAGAAAAGCTATAATAAAATTTATATGGAACCTCAAATGCCCATGAAGAGCCAAAATAATCTTGGGAAGAAATATCAAAGCTGGAAGCCTCATACTTCCTGATTTCAAATCATTTTACAAAGCTGTAATAATCAAAAGAGTATGGTATTGGCATAAAAACAGACATATTATAGATAAGTGGAACATAATAGAGTTCAGAAATAAACTTACACAAATATGGTCATAATTGTTAATATAGAAAAGACTTAGTAATTCATTGGACAGCACTATTAAAAATCTCCATGTTGATATGCACATTTGAAATTTTGGTAACAAAACATAAACTTCTAAACTTAGTTAAAAAATAGAAATAGTTAATAAAAACAATGATCATTAAATAAATCAAACTGAAAATTCTGTTCATATGGTGGACTGAACATTTACTTTTATCCCTGCTACTCCGAAGTCTTCACTATAATGAAAGTCAAGGGTCAAAATAAAAACCCACAGAGGCAAAGAAAATAGAAGCAACAACAACAGCATAAAAGAGATTTCAACAAAATGTCAATAGCTTGGAAACAAGTGCATCAGTGGTAATTAATTTGACAGGATATTAAGGAATCCTGTTTGTGTCTCAGTACCCTGGAAAGTCTTAGCAGGTTCTTGGCATTGACATATGGGAAAATGTGAGGCTGAAAACATGAGGATTGTCTAAAAGGCTGAATAAAATTAGTTAGTAATCTAGATCCCTTCCTGCTCTTGTACAATAAGAGGTTTGCATAAAGAAAGACTGAACTAGTACCATGAACCTCAGATACCAAGATCACCAAGGCAGCAGGGAGATGAGGAGCTGGGAAACAGGGGAAGAGGCCATATGGAACTCCATGGATTCCAGGGAAAGGTCCTGTTCCCTCAACAACTTGCCTCCAAGAACCCTGAGAGTCTTCCTCTATGGGAGACTGGCCCAAGAGAAAATATGTTCACCTAGTCCCAACAAAATGGCAGTGTCTCATTAAATCACTCTCCAGGGAAGCATACCAGGGAATTTCAGAACTTCTGATCAGCTTTTAAGTGCTTTGTTCTTAAATATTAACCAACCTCCAAAGGTGCCCAGATGCTTGACGAAAACTTTTAAGACGAAAAACATAAACCAAACCAAAGAAAAAGCAACTCAGAGGAAAAAGAGAGCTGAAAAGAATATATAAATATGTAGATAAAGAAGTTTTAAATATGTAAAAGCATAAGATTATGAGCTTTAGAAATATTTTTCAAAATCCATGAAAAAACATGTCATATAAATGTAACACTCAGAAAACTATACCTAAAGAACCCTTGGAAATTAAAAATAAAATGTTTTAAAGGAAATAGAAAATTGAAAGATAAAGTGGAAAAGAGCTCCCAAAAGCTAGACTAAAATGACAGATTTAAAATATGGGAGAAAATTACATAATTATTTTAGGAGGTTTGATATGTGGATAGTGGGAGTTCCAGGACATAGGGACAAATAAAATGGAAGAGAACTGTAGTTACCAGAGAAATAATAAAATAAAACTTTCCAGGACTAAAGGCCATGAATTTCCCTATGGAAAGGTCCACTGAAGACTTAGTATGAGAGAGGGGAAAAAAACCACCTCAGCTCATATCATCATGAAATTTCAGAATGCCAGTAGTCAACCAAAGTTGCCAGAAGCCCCCAAAGGAGATAAACAGATCACACACAAAAAAAATGAGAACGTAAATGGTACTATTCAACAGCCTCACTGGAAATTGGAAAACTATGGAAATGCTTTCAAAATTCTGAGGAAAAATGATTTGTTGAAGTCCAAACCTAGCCAAGCTGAAAATGAATATCAGGGATTAATCAAACTAAATATATTTTAGATATTCAGGTTCTCAAAGATTTACCTGCCATGTTCCTTTTCTAAGGAAATATTTGAGGATGTGTTCCATTAAAATTAAGGGTATCAACTGACCAAAAGGAATAAAACTAGTCCACATAAAAAAGCAGAACCGCTTCCCTGGTGGCGCAGTGGTTGAGAGTCCGCCTGCCGATGCAGGGAACACGGGTTCTTGCCACGGTCCAGGAAGATTCCACATGCCTCGGAGCAGCTGGGCCCATGAGCCACGGCCACTGAGCCTGCGCATCCAGAGCCTGTGCTCCGAAACGGGAGAGGCCACAACAGTGAGAGGGTACATTACTGAAGGGGTCACTGAAAAGCAAGTAAGCAAACAAACAAAAAACACCAAGGAATTATTAACTCCAGGGAATATAAATTTTGCACTCATAAGTAATTCATGGTCCATTAGGTGGCTCAGCTGTGAACACATTTACATAGATCAAGTAATGTAAACACTGCAATTCTGGATTAAACTAAGATAATGATGCAACTGTATTGTGTCTGTGTTGTGTACAGGGTGGGGGGAGTTGAAAGGAGTGTCAGGAAGTAGGCAGAGGGACGGAGGGGTGGAGAATGTAAGAGAACTAAACCTTCCTCTTACATAGCGGGAAGACAATAAATAATATTATAATATTCTTCACCTCAGCAACAGCATATCACTCCAGTTGAACCCAGTTTGTAATTTTCGCCTCACTTACAGAACCAGTCATCCTGCAGGGGCCCACCAGTAGGCTGGCACCTCTTCCTCCGAGATTGGAGTCCCAGCACTTTGGGGTCCCTCTTCCTAACTTCTAACAATTCCAACCCCTTCTCTTTGTTCCCATAGACCTAGGGTTGGTAGCTGCTTCTTTTAGTGGCTCTTTGATAACTTGGTTTTCCTTTTTGCCTTTGCAGTTACCTAGCTAAAAATTCTTTATACCTGGTTAACGATTCTTTATATTTAATTTTCTTTGGTGAAACAATTGTTGTGATTTCTGTCTCCTGATTGGACCCTGAATGGTAAAATGGTTAAAACTGAAAATTTAAAAATAGCACTACCCATCTATTGAATAGGGATAGAGAAATAAACATCAGTTGAAACTACTAAAAGAGGTATAGTTGATTGCTTCTGGAGGTTTTTGTTTTGCTTTGTTTTGTTTTGTTTGGAGCAGAAGATTCATTTCAAAAGAAATCTCACTTAAAACCATATCTTTAAATGATAAAAGAGGAATTTCTCTGGTGTAAAGGTTGAACCTTGTTAACCAGAGCCATTCCTCATAAGACATCTCCTTGGAAACCTATGGAGAGAAGCCAGGGAACATTTGTAATGTGGGTCATGAAATAAGGAATATCAGTCTCAAAGTTTCATTCTTATCCTCAATGGTATAGAATCCTAGGTATGTGATTTACTAAAAACATTCATTTGTCTATTGTCTGGTGATAACATAATCTATTGGTGTCTCCAAATACTTATGACGATATTGGAGTAGGATGAAGTAACCCATTCATATTTAAATGGTATTCAAAAATGAGAATTCAGAGAAGGCAGTCATTGAAAAAGAGGTAACACTTAAGGTGGACCTTGCACATAAGAGAGATGAGAAAGGAATTAGAGGACAGTTAGTCAGAAATAGAATCATAAAGCAGGAATCTTAAGCAACCAAATATTTGGGTCATAAGTCCACCATTTTACAATTGAAACTTGTGAGAAAAATTATTTGCAGGGTTCATTCAAACATCAGTATCTTGTTGCCCGAGGTTAGTTTAGACACACAGTAATTGCATCTTGTTTCCCAGTGTTTGTCTTAGCTGTCTGGTGTCCCACCGATCCATTGATTCTTCCCCACAGGCTACTGACTTCAGTTTTCAGTGAAGAGCATGCTGGGAGAAGGGCTTTGTTTCCTCAATGCTTCCAGTAGAGTGATGTTGTCCTGTAAAGTCAGATTTCTAGGTACTTCAAGTTTCCTGTGGCAGTGGTTAATTATCCAAAGGGAATTTTATATTTCTAGGAGAAATATCTCCAAGTTTTGGAGTCCCTGCAATGCTCTTGTCAATCAGACTTGAAAACAGTCTTTGTCAAACAGCAGGGTCTGTATGAATGTAAGTCAAAAATAGAAAAGCTTTCAAAAGATTAGCAGCAACTGGTGAAAGACAAGATGGTATCAAAATTATTCACAATCCCTTTCTTTCCCCTTAAAATTCATTAAGAATATCATTGTTGATGAAATCTACTGGATTTTAACAGTGTGTGTGCCTCAGAAAATAGCTCTTTCATTCCAGTCTTCCAATCACCACAGAAAAATTGTAAGCACTATATCCCCTAACTTTTTAGAGGCAACAAGAAGAATTTGGAGTGGAATATAGAAACGTGTCTTTTTACATGCCTATGTCATATTAGAAGCAATTTGATAGGCACAGCCTTCTTTTTAAAGAAAGTCAGTTCCAATGAAGGTTTGGTATATCACTTAAAAGAAAATCAGGCAACCCCCCCACCAAAAAAAAAGGAAATCAGGCAACCCCCTTTACAGGAATAGTGTACATGATCCAGTAATAATTTCTAGTCTGTTAAAGTATCTTAATTTGTGTTGTTCTCCTAGAGATTGCTTTAAAAAACATAAGTGGGGCTTCCCTGGTGGCGCAGTGGTTGAGAGTCCGCCTGCCGATGCAGGGGACACGGGTTTGTGCCCCGGTCCGTGAAGATCCCACATGCTGCGAAGCGGCTGGTCGCGTGAGCCATGGCCGCTGAGCCTGCGCTCTGCAACGGGAGAGGCCACAACAGTGAGAAGTCCGCGTACCGCAAAAAAAAAAAAAAAAAAAAAAAAAAAATCAAAAGAAAACAAATATGTCAGTGAATTAAAAAAAAAAAAAGTAAAGGAATTTTGGATTTTGAGTTATTGCTGCTGTCACCTTCAAAGTACAACACATTTTAATTTTCAGTTTACCTATGCAATAGGTGGGGATTATTTTAGTTCTAAATGATACCTAGTATTTCTAGCTCTTACTCATACCTCATAAGCATAAAGACAGTGTTCAGTAGCTATTAATATTAGTTTCTAGGTACCTTCTCATCATTTTGTGATCTTCACAACAATCCTTGAATTATGGAAGCTCGGCTTCCTAAAATTTAGCCGCATTGTGCAAAAGGAGGGCCTGGGACTCTTTTCTCAAGGCAGAATTCATGTTCTTTCTACCATGTCAAGATGATTTCTTTGGTAAGAAACACAAGGGTTTAGATATACATAGTACAGGTATAGTATCTGATGGTAAGAAATAGTGAATCATATACAAAAGATGACAATTAGTTCAGAGGTCATGTAACCACTTTGGAAGAGATTTCTAAAGCAAGAGAAAACCAATAAAAAGGGAAAACTGACATCTGAGAAATAGTAAGGATGGACTACCTCAAAGGAAACTGAAATTACTTGTTTGGGGGGAAGAAATAGAAATTCCTTGGTCTTTCCCTTATGATAATTCCCTTTATTGTGAAATGAATAACCGTACGGAAAATTATATGGATGCTATACTTTTGGTATGAAGTGAAATCTATTTTTAAAAAACAAACTGGGCTTCCCGGGTGGCGCAGTGGTTGAGAGTCTGCCTGCCGATGCAGGGGACACGGGTTCGTGCCCCGGTCCGGGAAGATCCCACATGCCGCGGAGCGGTTGGGCCCGTGAGCCATGGCCGCTGAGCCTGCGCGTCCGGAGCCTATGCTCCGCAGCGGGAGAGGCCACAACAGTGAGAGGCCTGCATACAGCAAAAAAAAAAACAAAAACAAAAACTAAATTCCCAGTGTTTTTGTCAGGCATACTTGTACCTACTGAGAGTGCATATCAGTACAAACTTTCTGGAAAGAAGTTATATCCAGAATCTATGAAATGTCTTATTTTACTGTGAAATTTCACTTCCAGGAATTTTTCCTAAGGAGAAGATTAGAAATGTATACAAAAAATATGTATATATGTTTTGAATGTTTATTGAAGTATTATTTTTAATACTGAAAAAGTAGAAACAGCCCAGATGTCCAACTTTATGGAAATGTTTAGATGTATTAACATGCATGCATAAAATGGAATAATATGAAAAAATAAACACAATGTGTTTGAAGAACTCTTTGTGACTTGGGGATATGTTTATAATATAACATTATGTTAAAAAAAAAAGATGCAAACAATGTGCAGAGTATGATTTCAATTTGGGGGAAAAATATTTCCAAAATGAAAAAGGACTGAAGGAAAAACACCAAAAAATTTTTTTACACTCCTACCAGTAGGTATTTATTTCCTCACACCTTTGTCAAGACTACATATTACAAAATCTTTTAATTTTTCAAATTTACTGGATGTAAAATAGCATCTTGTTTTAACCTGCATTGGTTTAGTAAAGTTCTAAATAAATTCTGATAAGAAACCAATTAAAATGTAATTTCATTTGTGGAAAATTGACATTTTTTCCTTCTACTTCTATTGAGATATAATTGACATCCAGCACTGTAGAAGTTTAAGGTGTACAGCACAATTTGACTTATGTACATCATAAAATGATGACCACTATAAGTTTAGTGAACATTTATCATCTCTTATAGATACAAAATAACAGAAAAAGAAGAAAAAATATTTTTTCCTTGTGATGAGAATTCTTAGATTTACTCTTATCAACTTTCATATATAACATAGAGCAGTGTTAATTATATTTATCATGTTGCACATCACATCCCTAGTACTTGTTTATCTTATAACTGGAAGTATATATCCCCCAACATCACTTTTCTTGCTAATATATTTTCTGGCAATTTTCAAAGTGTGTTTTAATAGTTCCTTTATAAAATGATTTTGTCATTACCCACTCCCCCGTACCAGCACCATAAGTATTTTGATTGAGAACATATATTTTTAAAAATTAATTAATTAATTAATATTTTGGCTGTGTTGGGTCTTTGTTGCTGTACACAGGCTTTCTCTAGTTGCCGCGAGCGGGCGCTGCTCTTCATTGCGGTGCACAGGCTTCTCATTGCGGTGGCTTCTCTTGTTGCGGAGCATGGGCTCTAGGCACATGGGCTTCAGTAGTTGTGGCACACGGGTTCAGTAGTTGTGGCACACGGGCTTAGTTGCGCTGTAGTATGTGGGATCTTCGTGGACCAGGGCTTGAACCCGTGTCCCCTGCATTGGCAGGTGGACTCTTAACCAGTGTGCCACCAGGGAAGTCCGAGAACATATTTTTAATGTAATTATGTTTTACTGCTTGCTTTTGCTTTATACAGTTTGCCATCTTAATTGAGTTTCTGTATAGACCACCATATGAGTAAAAAAATCATAACATAGCAATATTTTTAATATTTATATCTCTAATTTTGTGGTCCTAATTGCATCAGATAACAATTCTAGGATGATGTTAAACAACAGTGGTGCTAATCATGTATGTCTTCCTCACAAAATTTTTTTTAAAGGCATGATGCTGTCTTTTAGATAGAGATAGGTTGTGATTTTCTTCATTCTTCTACTCTTGTTTTATAAAGAGTTATTTTTTTAAATCAATAGTGATTGTATTTTTGTCCACTTTATTTGTGGTATATGTGTAGTTAACAATAAGTATTTTTCCTATTGATCCCTTAATATGAGGAAGTATTGATTTTTTTAAACATTGATCAATCCTATCATCCTGAGAATAAATTTTACATATCCAATGGATATTATACTGATGAATTTGTTTTGTAAATGTTTAGATTTTTGCTAATATTTATAAGAATGGTCTGCATTTGACATTTTTGCATGTTAAATTTCTTGTATTAAATTCAGAATTATACTGACTTTACAGAATAACTTGGTAAACCTTTCTTTTTTAGTACATGTGCAGGAAATTGTTTAAAAATCTAGTAATTAACCTATTATTGAATGTGTGATGAACGTATTTAAGCTTTCTCAGTCAAGTTCCTTTCTTGGGAGTAGTTCCTTGACCGTTTGTTTAAATTCCTTTGAAGTTATAATATATTTGGTTAAAATTCTGTCAGTTATACTAATACATATATTCTTAGAAATTTCTTCATTTCTTTGAGATTTCCAAATTTATTGTTATGAAATTCTGCATAGTGTTCATCTACAGATATTAGTTCTTCTGAACATCAGTACTTACATCCTTTTCTAATTTGTAACATTTTAACTTTGTAGTTTTTCACTTTTGCTAAGGATTCTTACATTTACCACTTTTAAAAAATCACTTCAAAAATTCACCCACAAATGTATAATTTAGGGGTTTTTTTCTAATCTATTAAATTTAAATTTATCTATATTTATTTTTCTACTACAGTGTCTAAGTTTATTGTATTCTTTACATGGCCTTTACATTGAACATTCTAAATATTAATATGTATATTATATAATCTGGTATATATTGTTATATGTTATAATATGTTATGATATATATATTATATAATATGTATTGTCTGGATATGCTTATATAATAATAATTACTTATATTTATTTGTAGTTGTACAATCTTTTTAATGCTATGAATTTTCCTTTGACTTTGGATTTGAATATGTTGTATAAATTGTGATATAGTTTTCTCATTGTCCTGAGTTTCTAAATGATCTGTTATGATGGCTTTGAGAGCCTTTGACTCCTTTTATTCAAAAGTTATTTTAACAGTATTTTTTAATTCCTAAGAGGTCATATTGTATTTTTCTTGCATTGTTATTAAGTTTTAGTTTTATTTCATGGATTTAATGGAAATTGGTGTGCTGGACTTGTGCTTCTTTTTTAATATATTGAGATTTTTTAAAGATCTATTAGATAATCAGTTTTAAAAATAACTTCCATAGGTGTTTGAAAAGAAAGCGTACATTTTATTTTTCAGACATAGCAGTTTGGCATAGCTAATAAATAAATCATATTATTATATTATTCAAATCCTCTATATATGTTTGATATGTCAAGAATGAATCCAGTATATTTAAACATTCTACCACTACTAAATTTCTATAATGTGTTTCTACAGGTGTATCTTTTTTTCCCCTTTATATGTGTTAATGAATGGTTAATCAACTAAACTGAGTAAGGAACATTTGGGTAGATTACTAATCTAAAAGGTTAAATTTTTTCATTGTGCGAGTAACTTTGTTCATCCATACTGTTTTCTTAATATTTAATATAAAAATGTGTCTTTAATATTCAATAATTTTATCAAGACCTAGTTAAATATTGCTACTAACATTTTCTGCTGTCTGGTGTGCATTTTAAGTTCAGGGAAATTTTCTTTTCTTTTATCTTTGAATATAACTTGTTTTACTTGTTTTGACCTATGCCAAAAACAAACAAAAAAACCATCTATGTGTTTATTCTTCACTGATTGGCTTCCAAAATCTTCAGCTCATTTCTTTTACCTCTTTTATTGATTCTGCTCATTATTGTATATATTTTCAAAATATGCAGCTGCCTGTTTTGTTTTATAATAGTCCTTACTCATCTCTTTGACTCTCTATATTTATTTAATATTTCTCATCTAGCTTCCTCTTCATTTCCATGTGTTATTTCACCATGCAATTCTTGTTCAAAGAAATTAATTTCTATTGTTTTTATGGAGATTTAAAAGTAGCCATGGTATGAATCTTACTGCTTCCTGAAGAAATAATTTTTAAGTGTTTTGGTCTTCCAATTTATGGATTCAATGGACACTTTTTACTATGCAGAGAAGCAGCTGAAGAGCCCTATTTCTTGTTTGCTTGTTGTTTTTTAACTTATCCATACTTATTTAGCCACAAATAGTAAGATTTTTATCCAGAAATAGGGAGAATGGCTTTTTCCTGGATCTCCTCCCTCTTTCCTTAAATCATATTGAAAACCTTTTACAGCTCACATTTAAATGCTTGTTGCTATCTCAATGATGCATGTAAGTATGGGAACACCAAGATGGAGCTAAGGCCAAGGGCTGGAGAACTTTGTCTTTGTGCCATCTTTGTGCACACATGTGTGCATATGTGTGAAGAAACTGTGACAGGTGCCTGGCTGCTCCCAGGCATCTATTTGAGATATTAAAGATAGCCTTGCTGCTTTGAACTAGATCTCCATATCTACTCAACAGAACTTCCCATGTTTCTTCTAATTTCTGATCAGAATCTTGGGATTCACTGTCACTATGGATCTTATGTAATATTTTGTTTGGTTAGTTTGGTTTTTGATTTGTTTGAAACAGGAGCAGATTACTCATGACTGTAGAAAGATAAAACATCCAATAAGTTATAATGATTTAGATTTTGAGATCAGTTAGAAACAGATGAGAAAAAGATGGGTACCAATATAATGAATTTTCCAAACCCACGGATCAATGGTATCTTAGATAAGATAGGAGAATATAAAGAGAATTATAATTAGGTGTGAAAAAGATGATTCAGTTTTTAAATGCATTCAAGTATAAGAATATCCCATTAGAGATATTCTAAAGAGTGATCTGCAAATGCTTGAATCTGTAAATATGGGATGGGCCTCTAAAATCTATTTTAAAAATCTTTCATGGATTCTGATGTGTAGCTATGTTTGTAAACTCCTGCTCAGGTCACCTGGAAATGTACATTTGGAGAGAAAGCAAGAAATTTGACCATATGTATGGAAATCCTTTAAATAAAACAGATGTGGTTATAAAGCAATCTGGCAATACAATGCAAAAACGTAAGCAGTCAAATGAGTATTATGATTTCTGTTGTTTCACTACTTTCAAGTCTGTAATTTATTCTTTGGATTTCCTCAAATGAAAATTTTCATTTGAGAATGAATTTGATATTTTTAAAGCAGACTGAAGTCTTCTGGAATTATCTTTGGGCAGCATGACTGAGCAGGTCTTTGGGAATTTCTTTCCAGGTCTTGGACAATTGAAGAATGAAAGTGAAAGCTAACTCTTCCTGAAGTTCTCAGGACGGGAGTTCAAATATCAATGTGAACATAATTACCCTTAAGTTGATCAAGATGCTTATGATCAGAAGCACATTTCAAATGAAAAGAGTCTCTTTTTCTTGACACTTAGGTCCACAGTCCTGACACAAACAAGAGATAAGGCTTTTTAGTACATGCAAAAAGCCCAAGTATTAAGTCAAATTGTATGTAATAAGTGAGATTGGTATTTAACTACATGACAACTCCAGGTGAATAAAAAAGAGCAGGCCAAAAGACTACTCTTCCAATAATGGACTTCAGATAATTCAGTTCTATCCCAGCACTGTTCACATGTTTCAGCAGCTTGTATATTAATTTTAAGGATATGTAACATTAAAGTTGGACTAATTTCAAACATAATAGGCACCAAAAGAAATGTAAGTTCTGTGTTTATTTCGATTATGTGAGCATAGGGAAATTCTTAAGTAATCTAAAATTAAAGTGATAAAATATTTCTTTATATACCACTTCATTTTATTTTATTTTTTGCAGTACGCGGGCTTCTCACTGTTGTGGCCTCTCCCGTTGCGGAGCACAGGTTCCGGATGCGCAGGCTCAGCGGCCATGGCTCACGGGCCCAACCGCTCTGCGGCACGTGGGATCTTCCCGGACCGGGGCACAAACCCGTGTCCCCTGCATCGGCAGGTGGACTCTCAACCACTGAGCCACCAGGGAAGCACCCCCCCCACACTTCATTTTTTTAAAACCTTAATTTTCAGTTTTCTTTTCCCTATCACATAGTTGAATTAATTTTATTCAAAGATTGGACAGATAACAGGACAATATGCTTTCAGAAAGATTTTCTTCCTTGATTGGGTAATACCTGTAGTTCTCTTCAACTTTTTAGAGGTGGGGAAATTACCCAAGATGCTCTGAAGAATACTTTGCCCTAGCTGAAGAATATAAGTTGATTTATTTCTCAAACTTTAAATCTTGAAAATAATTTTTTAAAGAATTTATACTTTAGTCTATATAGTTGTGGAAAGTTGAATGTTATGAATAACACAGATGGGCAGAAATGGAATAAAACAGTTACCAAAGATTCACTGAGAACCTCAGAGCAAGGCTGTTTTCTATGTCTTTAATCTTGGTGAGATCTAATGATGAATTACAAAGCATGTTACTGATATGACACATCCCGTCCCATTATCCAATAAGTTTATTCTAACAGGGAGAAGCAAAGTTTAATTTCCTTGCTGTGAAATCCCATAAGGGTGTGTAGATGGTACTTTAGAAAAATCTGCTTCACCCTAATTGTGTATTTTTTTCTCCTGTGACATTTAAATTTCCTGTGGGGTTCAGTCCCATTTTGGGGGGGATAGAAGGTAATACCTCCCAGTGATACACTGTAACTATAGAAGTAAAAGCGATATACACTTATCATATTTAAGAAATTATAGTCTAGCTCAGCTCTCTCATTTGGGGACCAGAGGGTTTGTAAACTCTGAAACATCATGCACTGGCTTGGTGACAGGGTCAGGACCTTAGCTCAGGTTCCTTCATGACTGCTCTCTTTCTTTCACATTATTCTTCCTTGTTGGGATCAGTTCTGCTTAAGTTGCCTCAAAACTAATTTTCAAAAGTCACCATATGAACAAAAATACCAGCGGTTTATTTCATGTTACAAAGAAGAAACAGTGTCGAGAAGGAGATGTTGACAGGGCATATAGGCAGAGCACTAACTTTAAAATGGGTTGTACAAATACAAAGGTGGGGATCAGCTGGATCTCAAGCCAAGGGTCAGGGAGTCAGTGGTCATATGTAAGCAGGAAT
>NW_006795956.1:565904-566677 GCF_000442215.2 Lipotes vexillifer | reverse complement strand
GCAGGAATGGAAAAGGAAGTTGGTGTTAGGATCTGAGAGACCATCCTTGACCCTTGGGCTCAAAAGGGTTTAGGAGGAAGCATGGCTAGGAAACAAAAGATCACCTGTGAGGAGACCAGATATTAAGGCACAGATCAACGGTGCTGCTGCAGCATGAAGGACTCTTTCAGTAGAGTTGAGGGAGGGAAGGAGACCTTAGATGTCGTGGGTCCCTGATCATGGAGCCCAACCTCAATTCCTATTATCATTTTATAGCATGGAGTTTGTTTTTCTTAGACAAGATCGAATAACTAATGCTTGAGGCAGAACTCATACTCCAGCTTCCATGCTATTTCCACTACAGCTAGGGTAACTGTACAGTTCACAGTCCAACTCAGGAAAATTTTGAGAATAAAATGATGGCTATTAGTAACTATGCCAGAACATAAGGCCCAGGGCATGACTTATGGTTACCCTAACCATAGAATTATACTTATTTTGATCTCTCATACTATTTCTTCTGTTATGTACCTAGTCCTGAATCTTTTTCTTATCATTAAGTTCTGATTGCTATAGCAGGCCTCTAGTGCAGGATGTGGCTTCCTATGCCTGATGTTCCTATCTTTCTACACACACAGTCTTTTGAGGAGACTCTACCACCAACTAGTTGCATGATCTTGGCCAACCGGCCAACTTACATAACTTCTCTGAGCCTCGTGTTAAATTAACACAATATAGGGCTTCCCTGGTGGCGCAGTGGTTGAGAGTCCGCCTGCCGATGCAGGGGACACGGG
>NW_006795956.1:564714-565708 GCF_000442215.2 Lipotes vexillifer | reverse complement strand
GAGCCATGGCCGCTGAGCCTGTGCGTCCGGAACCTGTGCTCCGCAACGGGAGAGGCCACAACAGTGAGAGGCCCGCGTACCGCAAAAAAAAAAAATTAACACAATATAAAATAACCCATCTGTGACTCGAATTCTACCCCAGTTTTGCTGACCTTATTGTAGGTCTTTGGCATTGTTGTCAATGGTGCTTTGCTGAGTCTCTGGATGCGGACTCAGCAAAGACTAAGTCTTTTTCTCATTTAAACCCTGCTGTCCTTCTGGCCTTGAGCCTCACCTGCTATGGAATTTCAGCACTGATGCTTATTTATCAGATTATTAGCTTCTTGGCATATTGTTAGGATGGCTTAAAATACAGGTATTTCTATATAAATGGAGATGCTTTAACACTTTATCCTTTTTAATAATCAAGCTAAAGAAACTGCAGCCATCAAACTCTGGTGCAGTCTCTTTTATTGAATGTGATAACATTACTGGGTAGCATTCAGTGTTCTTGTGGGGATTCATGCATGAAAATGCCATTTTGCATAACAATGTCAAAAGCGTAACTCTGAAAAGGTCCATCTTAGTTATAAAACTCAAGCAGAGGATTGATACATTATCTTTAGAGAATTCCAAAATGCTTTGTGATTCTGCATTGTATAATATCTCTGACAAGATATAAGAAGAAAGTATTCCATTTAAGTACACAGGTGCAGATCTGATCCCAGAGCTCTGTTTCCGAAGTCATGTTTGTTTCAGGTAAAGGTCACCAAAAAATGTTCCTTTTGAAACTTTAGATATTAGAAGAAAATATGGCAATATTGGGGTGAATAACCTTTGTGTTGATCACTCTGTCAAGAATCCATAAGTATGGGCAGATGAGAAGAGCCTTTGCCTATATTCACAGATTTTTAGAACAAGATTCAATATTTGCCATTATTGTCAACTGCATTTTATTTGACAAATGCAGGCTCAGCAACATCAATATTTAAAACCCTTAATATGATACTCTCTA
>NW_006795956.1:539594-564704 GCF_000442215.2 Lipotes vexillifer | reverse complement strand
CGCTCTAGATCGTATTTCTGTAGGGAAAAACACTACCCTCTCTTCCTTCCACTGTTGAGAATAGTGAAGGGTTCCACATACGTGGTTTTTATTCTTTCTTGCTCCTCGTGGTCCTTTATTTTGTGCTGCTGTTTATCAAGAAATGCCATGTGAAAGTTAATAATAACATAATTTAGAGCAATAATTACGTTTTTATTCAATAGCTGTGGGAAAACACTGGGTTGAATAATGAGATAAAAATGAGTGTCTCAGGCCTAACAGGACATTAATCAACATACTAACTGTGTGGGCAAACTGATTTCAGACTGTTATGGCTTAATTTGTCTCAAAATCATTATTTTGATTTATTGCATAATGTACTTTAAAATATGTGTTGAACTGATCATAAGGAAGCATTAGATTTCAACAGGAGATGCTACTCCTTATCATGTCATGAGTTATCCTCTTTTTATAGTACACGGTATAAAATCGATATTCCTGAAACTCTGACATTTCACAGCTATGTTCAGATAAGACTAAATTAGTTCTGCAACCTCTCTACCTAAATTCAGTTATAATATCATAGCCTAGATATTTCCATAATCCTAATTGCCAAAATATATTTTACTACTCCTTGCTGTTTTCAAGGATTTTCACAAAAACTGTTTAAATATCATTGCAGTTTCAATAAATAAGAGTAATCTTCCAAACCCAGGAAACTTTGACCAGTTTCATGTGACAGGAATTCAGTTCTTAACTCTAGATCTTCATTTAACACAAATTTGGTCCTTTCGAGACCTCAACCACGTCTACGGATTCAGCCATCACTGACACACTTCTCATCTTTCAGGAATCGCTTTCAGCGTCCCTGCCCAAGGGAAGCACCTCGGCTCCTTCCTCCCGAGTCCAGCCCAGGGATTCATTCTTTCCCCTATGCTTCTGAGTAGCCTCTGATGTTTCTTCAGCACTTACTAAACAAAAGTGGAATCATTTGTTTACAAGTCATATTCATTTGTGTGGCTGTTTTTCCTTAAGGCGAAGGACATTTCTATCTTGCTTTAAGAGGTCATGATATCTGCACTAATACAGAGAAAAAAATTATATAGATAATTCACATGGAGATAAAATAGTCAATTTAAAAGCTGATGACTGCTGGAGTAAGGTAGAATTCTACCGAGGCTCACTCACACTTTTTAGGGAAAACACGATAACAATCTTTTTGTGCTTAAAAAGACATTGCGAACAACATCCAGTAAGACTGGGTAAATGTGTGTACGGAGTACAAAGTAGAAAGAACTTTAGAGACAAAAGAACTGATAGAAATAGGAAAGTCAAGAAGAACAGTGTTGAAGTTCATTAGGAGAATAAAAATAATGATATGCATATTTTATGGTGAAACAAAAAGACCTAGTATGAGCTGTCTAGCATCCTGGCCTTGTAAGAATTTGGCTTTCACTCTGAGGGAAATGGGAACTACTGATAGGATTTGGGCGGAGTAGCAACAGGATCTTACTGTCCAGGAAAATGTTTGAAAAAAAGTATTTCGAAATGAGAGTGTGCTGCATATAGAAAGGATGAACAACAAGATCCTTCTGTATAACACAGGGAACTACATTCAATATCCTGAGATAAACCATGATGGAAAAGAATATTAAAAATGTACATATATATATATATATATATATATATGTAGACCTGAATCACTTTTGCTGTACAGCAGAAATTAACATAATATTGTAAATCAACGATATACTTCAATTTTTTTTAAAAAGGCAAAATGAAAGTGTGACTAACTGTGTTCAATGCTGCTGACAGAGTAAGATGAGGTCAGAGAATTGACCATTAGATTAACCATTAATAATGGTTTGAGATGTAAACCAGACTTGATTAGAGTGGGTTTAAGCAAAAACAGGAAGAGAACTGGAGATAGTAAATGTGCACACTGATTTGAGGACTTTCTGTATTAAGGGAAGCAAAGAAATGGGATAAGAGATGACATAATTGGAGTCAGGAGAATTTTTTTTTTTAAGATGAAGGGAATAAAATCATATTTCTGATAAACAGTATCCAGTAGAGGGTAGAAAATAAATGAAAAAGAAGAGAAAGGGAAGAATCACTGAGGTGGTATCTTTAAGTAGTAGAGACGATCCAGTGCAGAATTGGGGGACTGGCCTCAGATAGGAACATGGACAGTTCACCCATAGTAAGGGGAGGAGGACAGCCTGTAAGTGTACAGATGCCATTGGTGGGTAATTGTGGTGTTGGAAGTTCATAGAAATTGTCTTCTGATTGCTTAAATTTCCTTGCTGAAATAAGAACTGGGTCATCAGCTGAGGATGAGAATAGGTGAAAAGGTAGTATGTACAGGTTTGAGGAGAGAAAAAGAGGTTTGAAATAATCATGTGGAAAAGTCAACAGATCAAAGAAATGCAGAAGGGGCACAGAATTAGATGTAGTAATGGTTAGAATTTTGCCAAGTGACTATGCTTACGTGAGAGCTGATGCAGTATTTTATTATCCGTATCTATTATTTTAGCAAAGCCTATCAATCAGAGCTGCCTATCAATCAGAGCTGCCTAACCTGCATGGAACTGTGAAGTCAATGAAAAGCAGACTTATTTTTTTGAGCCACAGAGAGGTCAGTCTTGGGGGGTGGTCTTTGTTATATCTGCTACTGTTAAATAAGCTAATAAACACTTGTTAAAATCTTTCCCATTTCTTTGTAAAAATTTAGCAATGATATAAAAAATAAAGCCTATATAATAAAGGGATTTCTTGTTCCATTTGCTTTCCAAATTTCCCTGTGTGTCTTACATCTTAACCTATATTCTAATTTCTGGGTCTTAAAATTCTTTGCAGTTTCATAGAACCTAATACAGCTTTTATTTTCTCCATAAATAATTGTTGAATAATGAATGAATAAGATTCATTTTGTGCAAGATTTAGAGTTATACTATCTTATTCTATTAGTTAGTTATTTCTTCTGTTTTTTTTTTCTCCCAGAAGGAAGTGGTAGCAGAAAGGCATGAGAATTTGGTTTCATAGTGAAATGTATGCATGCACTGAAAGGTTTCTGACAGGCTTGTTTTATACACTATGAAATAAAACAATCCTCACTCAGACTTGGATGCTGGAGATTTTCTTGGCAGTCCACGGTGCCATATTTCTTCAATGGCAGCGTCTCTAAGCAGTGTATACTTTTGTTGGAGACCTTTGGGTTATGACATTTGCCTTTGCCCAAATATGCCTCTGAGAACACAGGGCAATGTTTTCAAAAGAAAACACACACATTCACTGGGAAGTACATTGGCAATGAAGTTGCAATTGACTAGTGCCCTAAGCCACGTGAGTTATCTGTACGAGTGAGTAGCTATTTCAGAAAAATTAATTCTATTCCTTAGAGGCATTCTAATGTAACTAAAAATGGAAAAGTCGAGATCTCAAAATATGTAGTTATTAGAATGTCTATACCCTCCTTCCACCAGCCATGATTTTCCTTAAGAATAGCACAAATAGAAGCTAACACAGGGTTGGAAAGGATATTGAAAGCATATAAGGGTATCTAGTTCATCCCTTTACCTGTAGGTCAGAGTAAACCTAAACTTTATATGGCCCCAAGAGTGCTCCAAGGTTGAGGAAAGTTACACGTGGTAGAGCACATGTCCCAGTCTACTCCCAAGTCGTGGAGTTGACCATTTTTACTACTTTCTTTCTTCCCTCCCTTCCTCTTTCTTGCTTTCTCTTTAATGAAACAAGGGGCACTGTATTTAGATCTCATACTTTGTCTCTATAATTCAAAAAAGAAAGCTTCTAGTTTCAAAGACTTTATTCCAATCTTCAAACTGAACTTTTCCTGATTGTACTGTCCTCATCTTTCAGAAATACTCACTCATGTGTGATCCAGTCAAGTAAAGCCTCCTGCAGGCCTCCACATTCACACTCACTCTATGCAGACCGGTCTCTTCCGCTAAGCTAGGGCCTGTCACTGCTTGTCAATCATGTTCCACCAGTCTCCACAGAACCTGTTCAGCAAGTTCTACTGTACATGCTTTTATCCTTAAACTTACACCTTGAGAGTTACTTAATGTACACACAGGTCCATATATATAGAAGGATTTTAGACAAATAAATCTCATTGGGTATATTACATATATTTAAATCTTTCCCTTTTACTTTTTATTCTGTAATGTTAGATTGTAATCTTCCCTTTCCTCTGTGACTTCCCTCTGTGTATAGCATTTCTTCACTATTATAGTGTGAGATGCCTTTCTTTGAGAATAAATCTAAACCTAACCCTTTTCTTCAGGCAAATTTGAACAAATCCACCTTAAGTATCAAAAAATTTAAATTTAAAACATCTAAAAATGAGTCCAATATCTTTATTAAACTATTTCAATATATAACAACTTTTATTTCCTATCATTTACTTGCTAACATATATATCTATATGTATACATGCATATTTGGGTGTATATATCTGAAATCAGTTCATTTATACAGCCAAATGTATGTTTCATTATACCTGATACTCTATAAAATACTTCTTCTTGTTTTCCTTTAAAAATAAAATGGTTGCCAGAGTCCATGAATGATGTACAATACCTGAATTGGTAGCACTTAGCAATTAGGTAGTTAGCAATGCTAATGTCAGATGCCAGACAAACTGGATGTCAAACAAAGGCTCGCTTGACTTCCCATCCGGTATGACCTGCAAAGCTGGCTATCGTTATATACATTTCAGAAGACAAAAGGCAAGTAATGTTCAGAAGTTGGCAGAGCAACTCTGAGTACAATACACAGGAAAGAGGAGTTTAAATACCTGGCATTTGAATCAAAAGTTTGGAAGAGGGGACACTTCTTAGAAAGCAAATAACCTTGTAAAATTTCTCTCTTGTTGAAATATGCAAAGGGGTATATTAAAATCCCAGTATAATTAAATGTTCGCTGTATTTGTTTTGATTTTCATCAGTTTAGATGTTTGTGAATCACGTTTAGCAATTTACTGTATACTCTGATTAAGACTTACATTATGTCTGGTAATGTACTTTTCATTTCTGGCATTTAACTTGCCTTTTATTTACAGTGTCTATCTAGCCCAATAGTCTTCATCTTTGTATGCACATGTCCACCATTCAAGCTAAGTTCCTGAACATATTAACACAGTTGGATAGTTCCCAATTCTGGGAAGCAATTACTAGTGTTAGTTCCATTTTATAGATGAGGAAACTGAAGCACGGAGGTTAAGCAACTTTATCCATGATGCAATAGCTAGAAAGTATTTGAGTATAATCAGTTTAATTATAAGGTCTTAATTTTAACATCATATCAAAATTTTTTATTTATATACATTTAATTCATATCCTGTCACATAATTGAACTCTTCTATCAATTCTAGCAGTATTTTAGACATTGTTTTAGCTTCTCATACCATAGAATTAACCTTTCATTTGTTCTGTCATCCTTTCTCCATTGAACAAAGAAAGGATTCTTTGTTCATCCTGCACCAGGGTTGTCTTTCTCTCTGAAGGAGAGAAAATTATATCCTTAATTTTAATCCAGCTATGAAGTTCCTGGGTCAGTATTAGAGAGACATAAGTCAATCTATACTTCAAACTAAGAAATGTATACGGTTCAGTTTTGTGCAACTGTTTTCCCTTATAAAATATTATTTTAATCTGAAACACATAGGCAATATGCTGAGTTTTAAATAAAAATTAATTTGTTCATATATACGTATTCACCAAAGGCTTTAATTTTA
Source organism: Lipotes vexillifer (assembly GCF_000442215.2). Lineage (NCBI taxonomy): Eukaryota > Metazoa > Chordata > Mammalia > Artiodactyla > Lipotidae > Lipotes > Lipotes vexillifer. The sequence continues at coordinate 558,967 of NW_006795956.1, read as the reverse complement.
CATGGTTCCAATAAAGCAAACACTTATTCAACCTTAACTCACATAACACCATGTGTTAATTTACATATATTTAGTAGCCAAAAAGCAAGAAAACCATCTATACACAAACATCTATTCATGAGGACCTAATTATTACAGTTTTACTAATGGGTTTATCGAAACCTCTTTTTATAAAAATGCAAACATCAAGTTACAATAAATAGTTCTGCATGGCAATTAGAATTATCATCTTTGCAACGTACTCTTTAAGTAGTTCGGGTGGGAGAGATTCAGCTTTATGCTATTTTGATGTGTGACACATCCAAGAATTGACAGAACCAAGTAAATCATGAGTATTATCATACCTCATCTGAATGTCTCTACAACATATACAAGTTGAAGGATTAAGTGTGAGGAGAGCTTTCAGAGCTGAGTTGGTGCTGGGGGCTGTCTTGACACTGATTAAGACCCTGACAGTGCACAAAAAACCCATTTGTTGGCATGACATGTCAGATGGATGAAGAATCAGTCTGTGTCTATTGAGTTCAGTTTTCTTTCAAACGGACTTCCAGATCAGCTGCAGTATTTTCAGAGGCAAATAGTACATTGATTTTTAATATGGGCATTACGCAAAATATGTAGTAATGAAAACTTTTTAAAGAGGCTTTTCTATATAGCATTAGTAAGCACAACGAACAACTGTGCATTAATATGAGCAGTGTTTCCTTCCATCTTCGACTTCTAAGAGCCACTTTTTAAAACAGCGACTCCCATTAAAAGGCTAATTCTCTTTCTACCCATGACTAAACTGTGTGGTGAGGTTTATTTTGTTTGGCACTGAAAAATAAATGATGGAAAATTGGAGCTAACAATATGTTCTGATTATTCCTACGGTATACAATATTCTCTGAATGTGACAAACCATGTTTATCCCACTAGGGAGAGCGAGTAAGGGAGAGAGATTCCCCATGATTTATTGGCATGCATAGTGCTGTTAAACAGCCATTTTCTTATTCTACCTTGACACTGACATATTTTATTTCACTTCTAAGAATTAGGATTTTCATATGCAAAATCTTACCTAAATGTTGTATTGACTATGAGAAATATTTGGGGCAGTAGTTGAGACTGTTGGGTCCATCAAGTATTACGTTTCCCTTGTTACTATTCTAAATCATGCGGGATTTTTATTGTTTCTAAGATGTTTAAAGTAGTTTATTTCCCATATTTCTATATTAAAAAGAAAATAGTAGCACACAGTAAGCAGAATATGACTCTAGAATGCCAAATTATTCAGTTAAGAAAGCATACAAGATTATCACCATATATACCCTTGGTCTCGCTATATTTCTAACTTAAAACCTATGTTCATACACAGCAGCACTATGCAATAAGGCTGGCTATCCCAGTATAAGAAAAATACACATTCCAAGCAATCATTGTATTAATATCTGCTCAGTGGTGAATTGCTTATGCATGAAAGATGTTTCTTCTGAAAAGGGCAAGGGGAAGCAAAGGACCACAAACAGTCTCTTTCATAGTTCTAGTTGAAGTGAAAAATAAAAACCTTAAGATGACTGTCCAGAGTTTTGAGTATAATCTGTGATCAGAGAAGACAGTAAAGATAATGACTCAACATATGAAACTTGACTCTGTAGTTGAGTTTGTGACAAAATACAGAACAGCAATATACCAAGTAATTTTAAAATGTGTAATATTTAATTGTGTATTATATATATAGTGAGATATAACCTAGAGGGGGAAAAATAGCATCTTTAGTTAATTGGTACCGTTATTCTTAAATTTTTGTGTATGTATTGTATAGTGAGATAAAAATCAAATAAGTAATTATTATGGTGTCATTGAGAACCAGGGAGGTTTGGTAAGGGAGAAACAGGATACAGACATAAGATAGATGAGATTAAGTAAAAATTCTGTAGTCCTGATGAATAATAAGTAATTGTGATGTATTAAAAAAACATTCTTTAGCTAAGTCTACTTTAAAAAATCCTAGAAACAATGATCTAGCAAGATCCCTAGATCCTCATAGTGGTCTCTAATAACACTTTTCTCTAAAACAATACAAGGATCCTTGGGGGAAATGGCAGATTCCACACCTTGGGCAGGATATATAATTATGAGCCTGAAACAGTCTGTCATAGCAAAGCAAGGAAACAGACTGATAGGGTAATCATAAAATGACTTGGAAGCCTACTTGATGTTTTTAATAGTACAAACTGGGACAATTTAGCATCAGTAAACGTGAAACATGCAAGGAATTGAAATACAATACATCTAAAATATTTAAATCAATGAGGTGATAATAATACTTCTTAAAAAACCCCACAACTCATTGCTGGCCTCTGGAGGATGCCAAGAAACCAACTTACTTTTAAAACTAGCAAATAAAATACTTATTCTGCTTCTTCTATACAATTTGCACTTCAAGGTATCCAAGTAGATGATGAGAGGAATTTTCTCTTTATTGCAATAGTTCAGCTAATAACTGAAGAAGGAAAGACATAACTAAAATGACCATTTTTATAAAATAATGAATTTAGGCCAGAGATCAGCAAACTTTTTCTGTAAAGGATCAGGTAGTATTTCAGACTTTGAGACTCATGTGGTCTCTGCTGCAACTCTGCTGTTATAGCGCCAAAGATACTATAAACGATACGTAAATGAATAAACGTCTTTGTTTCAATAAAACTTTACTTACAAAAATAAGCTGCAATGACAACAAACCATGGGCCATAGTTTGTTGACCTCTGATATAAGCAATGATCATCAATGACTGCTAACATTATAGTCATTATGTAGTTTTACTTTATAATGTATATACTATAATAATATTGTATATTACTAGAAATGAATAAGCTTCATCATATCAAGAATAGGGTATACTCATTTTTATTATGCTTATTGATTATGTCATTTTATAATCTTTGATCAATGAAAGTGAAAGTGTAGTTATAGGAAACTTCTGAACTTAATACATAGCATAACAAGGTGAAAGTCCCAGAAACAAATATGCAATAAAATTATACTTTAGGTTTTATAGAAATGCTAAAATCTTTCATATTACACTTCTATCCTTTATATAACCAGCAACTAGTTATGTATAAGAAGCATTTGAATTTTTATTTTATGATATACAATATGTGACTTGATGATTTCACTCTTCATTTAAATTATTTATAAGAAAGCATCACATATCTCTTTAAAAGATATTTCTTGGGGGCTTCCCTGGTGGCGCAGTGGTTGAGAGTCCGCCTACCGATGCAGGGGACACGGGTTCATGCCCCGGTCCGGGAAGATCCCACATGCCGCGGAGCGGCTGGGTCCGTGAGCCATGGCCGCTGAGCCTGCGCTCCGCAACGGGAGAGGCCACAACAATGAGAAGCCCGAGTACCGCAAAGGAAAAAAAAAAAAAAAAAAAAAGATATTTCTTTAAGATTTCTAACTTCTTTTCTCAGTCTCCATAAATACATATTATTGGTTTATGTAAATACTGTGATCATTATTATTATAGCCACAACTATCATTCATTAAGTCTCAACCATGTTGTAGACACTTTGTATATATTCATTAAATTTTTAATATTTAAAACAACCTTGAAGCGATGGCCTTATGACCACTGCATATTAGAAAACTGAGATTTGGAGAAGGCAATGAATATTCCTGAGTTTTTAGTCTTAAATGAAGAGCTAAGTTTCAGGCTTAGATCTGAGTCTCTAGAACTCACATTTTTTCCAGTCTACAACACTATATAAAGTAACTAAAGCCATGTGTCAGAAACCTGTTGTTATTATGGAGACACCACCAGTCCAGCCTAATGGCAAATGCAGTCTTCTTTATTCCAAGTGAATATCATACACTTACATATTACTGGCAAGCAAGGGGAACTGGATAGAGCAATAGAAATGATACCAACAGTCTGGAATGTGTATTCCACTGAAAATGTTAAGATGATATTCTCAGTAAAAAAAAAAAAAAAAAAAGATCAGTTTGAGGTGACCTAGTATATGATTTCAAAGTACATGAAGGCTAAATTAATCCAATTCCAGAAAATGTAGCATATGAGAAAAATAAAGTCAAGAATAATGTATCATCTAAATATTAGGAAAAAATGTATTACAAATAGATTTTGTTTACTACAAAGTTAAGAACTTTTTATTTTAAATAATATGTATCTGAGGACTTTTCTTAGAGCATCATATTTTTAACATTTTGGTATGTAGATTCACTTACATAAAATGTCTTCAAAATACATTTGGAGGATTATAGAGTCAGATTTATTCTTTTATCTACAGTAATATTCCATTAAAGTTAAGGCCCTGGGACTTGGAGCTCTGTCCAACAATTAAAATTTGGATCTCATTCTCTTCTCCAAGAAAATGATTGTAGTGAGTTTTGCCAGTTCTTTTGAAAATCCCAAATTTTTCATAATCACAATTCAAATAAGTTGCGACTCTCCAGGCAAACCTACACATTTATCAGTCATTGATTCTTCAAATGGTCATGCAGCCCTTCTCAGTGCATTGGTACATACTGTACTCTCATATTCTTCACTCAACTCATACTGAATATGAACCTCTTCATTTCTTAATAGGTTTCATTTTCTCTCTAGCTTCAGGTAACACAACCTGTTGTCTGCCTGAAATTCATTCCCACCACTCCTCCCTGGGATAACTCCTCCCATAATTCAGGGTTTAGAAATTACTTCCTGCCGGAAGCTTTTGCAGACTTTTTACATTTGTTTGTGGCACACAGAGGGATTTCTATTCAAAGCATGGACCTATTCTAACTCCTTCCAGCATGGCAAGGGTTGGGTCTTTATCTTGATATTTGTCGCATCCTCTCTCCTCCAGGGCACGGGAGTTAATGTTTCTACTTTACTAGTTTGCTGAAACAAAATCCCAACTCCTTGTCAACAAAACACAAGGGGAAGCTGTTAGTTTTTCATGGGAAAAAAGTGATTGTGAAAACAGGAACACTATACATTGGAAAACATCAGGTTGCAGCTGCAGGCTAAGTAGAAAACTAAAAATCACCATGAATACTCTTTCTTCCATCACTATTGGATAGTACAGTGGGACTCATGTCTTATCGCTAAAGTACATCCAAGGAAAGGGAAAACAGAGGCTTGTCCTCTGCTGCTGGTGTGACACCTGTATTGACAATCCCAAATCCAGTTTGTCCAACCAGTTTACTTGAGGCAGTCAATTTTTTTTCTGTGGAACTTTAAGGCTTCCGTTCAAAATGGCTCTTGGCTGTTTTCTATTGGGTATCTACATGTAATACAATTGCTATACCAATTGCTAGTAACCAAGATGGTGAAGTCAGCTATTTGTTTGACTTCAACTAGCTGAAAATCTGGTAGTATCTGCTGCAATTATAGCCCAGGTTAGAACTCTGCTAGGAGAAGGAAGTTTCTAATGAGGTGAAAGAATAGACCATCCAAAAGTTCAGAGTTTGCGGAAACAGTAAATATCTCTTCACTTTATTTTATCAAGGACATCCCCTGATTATCTCTTTAGAATGAGGAGCAGACCCAGTTCTCTAATTAAAAAGCCCTGCTTACTAGGAAAAATAGCCCCAGGGACATTCCATTTCAGGTGTTTAAAAAGGCAAATAAGAAGCTTATATTTTTGTGTGCATGCATGTGTGCTTTAAGTATTTGAAACATGCCCTGAATAACACTGCACATCTAATCTTGGATGAGATGCCCCCTCTATATGCTCTTATAGCATCTTTTACTTCTACCATCATAGCATTTAACACACTACATTGACTTGCTAATTTAAAATCTACGAAGGCAGGAACTATACTGTTCTTCATTTTTGTGTCTGTAGTACCTAAAACAACTCCAGACACAGAATAAGAAGTCGATAAATATTAAGTGAGTGAATATCACATCAATGATAAAAGACAGAATGGACTGTGGGAATCCTTTTTACAACTCTTAACATATTCATGTAGATTTTTTACATGTATTTGTTTATCCCAAATATCATTCATACAATGAAAAGCATAGCAACGTAAAAATTGTATGACTCCCTCTATAATGATAAAACTAAAATCCCATTGACCTTACTGCTCTGTTCTCCCATCCACAAAATACACAGGAAAACAAGAGAAGTCCAAAAACACTTTGCAGGCTACTCAACATTTATGCATTTTCAGGTGGTTGAAAACAGCAGCAGATAGATACTTTTTCAATTAATTTTAAATGAAAAGACAACCTGAGCAGAGAATTCCATAGCAGAGACATAGTCAGAATGCCCTGGCACCAAGTGTCTCAAGATTAAATCAAGGGCAGATTAAATGCCCTGCTGTGTCATAACTCAGTGACAAACCCATCATACTACATTTTTCTTCCAAAAGCATTTTTGAATAGAATGTTACTAAACAGAGTTCAATTTTAGAAGTAAAAGATTGAAAGGTCATTTAGTCCTTCCTCAAAGGACCTGAAAACTTCCTCTTTACAATACAGCATATAGTATTTTCTCCAGTTTAGTTTTTTGTATATTAAATGTTTTGCTCAAATTTCCACAGAAACTAATTTCTGTGAATTTGGCCCCCCCATTTCTCTTCGAACAAGAGTCAAAGAACTTAATGATTTGAATCCTACTATGTGACCTGCCCTCTGCCACCAATTACACTAAGCTCTTCTATTCCCCTACATCTTGACCACCCCTTCTAGCTTCCTCGTTCTTCCTTGTAAAGGCCAGGCGTGTTCCCACCTCAAGGCCTTTGCACTGGCTGCTCACCCTGCCTGGGCATCCTTCTTTCAGAAATCACCGTGGATCATCATTCTTGCCAATTTCACATCTTTGCTCAAATGTTATCTCCCAGTGAGACCTTCCTTCCCTACCTGCCCTGGAACCTTGCCCCAGCACTTCTCATCTTGCTATTCAGATATACATCTCCCATAGTATACACCACTTTCTAATATGCTATATAAATCACTATTTATTATCCTCAGTGTGAGTTTTTCCCCCATTAGGGTGTAAGCTCCAGGAGGGAAGATCATTTTTTTCTCTGTCTAGCACCCAGGACAAACATTACCTGGCATATGTTAGGAAATATTCATTGAACAAATAAATGTAATTGTTACATATCAAAAAATAAAGTGTGTAGCTCTCCAAAAGATTTAAAGAGGATGAACCACTTCTTGAAATGCTTACTTTAAAAGAGCAGAATTTTATATGCAGTTTGATTACAATTATGTAAAGAGAAATTTAAAAAGCAACCAAACCTCCCACGCACAGAGATTAAAAAGAAGAATGGAAGACTATAAACACAACAATAAAACTCACAGAAATTGAAATCCTATGATGAAACCATGGGTAATTTTTTTCCCCTTCCTTTAAATTTTCTGCAACGTATAAATTTTTAAAGAAACATTCTTTTAGTGTTTAAAATAAACATGAGAAAAAAAGAAATACATAAAACGGCATTAAAGTTCTTCTGTGAAGAAATGCAGAGATTTTCAAATAGCTTCTATGACCAATCCCCAAAGAGAATCTAAATTTAAGAAAGTTTCTTTTTATTTTCTTCAGACTTTTCTTTTCAGTTAGGTGTCATTGAATCTTTTTTTTTTTTTTTTTTTTTTTTTTTTACACCTCAAAGAAATTATCTGGGATGCTCTTTGGCAGTGGGATCCAGAAACCGGAAACCTCTGTTGCAAGCAGCTAGGAAGTGTCTTAAGGTTGTTAAAATTTCAGTCCACGGCTATGCGGGCCTCTCACTGTCGTGGCCTCTCCCATTTGCGGAGCACAGGCTCCGGACGCGCAGGCCCAGCGGCCATGGCTCACGGGCCCAGCCGCTCCGCGGCATGTGCGATCCTCCCGAAACGGGGCACGAACCAGCGTCTCCTGCATCGGCAGGCGGACTCTCAAGCACTGCGCCACCAGGGAAGCCCGTCATTGAATCTTTTAAGTTCAGAGTTCTTGTTCTGAAAATCTCGTTAGAGAACACTGGCATCTTCAAGCACATATCTTAGTCCTAAATCTGGGTGGTTTTATTTTGTCTTCTGCTTCCTTCTGTAAAATTGAATAGGAAGACTTACTTAGACTGGAAGGGTTATTTTAACCACATTTAGTTGTAGAAAAACCCAGCTGTTTTCAGGAAAGGGAGCTTTTAAACTAAATAGAAACAATTCTGTTATTCGTAACATCAAACTACATCTCATAAAAGCAAGTGCTGCCCAATTTAATAGTGGAAAAATTTTATAATAAACAAATGCCTTTGACATCAATGACAGTTAAGTGTTGCTGGGTTTTAGCAAATGCATCACTATTTATCCCAAACACCGTACATTAACTTGGATTCTTTCAAAATTTTTATCAAAAAATGTAATAAAATAGTAGGGAAGAGTTCATACAAAAAAACCTCTTCCATCCCACCTTTTACAAACTGCAATCCCACATTCCATAGAGGCACCCCTTTGAATCTAATGAATCCGTATCTATTTGGATTATCTACTTGATTCACACACACTATCTCCCTCCATTCTCTCTTTCGTGGTCCTCAAATTTGTTTGAATCTTACACTGGTTGAATATCTAAGTTTAATTAAAATGTTTTAACATGTATTTCTTGTTCCATACACTTTCAGAAATACCTGTGTAGTCTCATAAAAAATTCCAAGATAGTCCTTATTTTTATTTTTTGCTTAAATTAAAAAAAAAGCTTATTTGCACCTCTACCCACTTCCTTCCTATTATATTCTTACATTTTAACTGCATCTTCCTTTTTAAGAATATAATTATTTAAAAAATGATTAAAGTTTATTGACAAAATTTTCCAGTTTCTGTAGTGACCATTCTTTTTGTAATCATTCCTTGCCTCTGTTTATATTCTCCTTGTGAAACACGGCCCAGAGTAATTATTTCTAGGAGGGTGTATGAGTGATTAGTTTTTGTGTATCTGAAAATGCACTTATTTTGTCCTCACTCTTGAATAATAGTGTGGCTTGTAATGATTTCTAGAAATTATTGATTTCTAGGAATAACAGCATTTTGAAAATAGTATTACTTTGTTTTCTGGCACCATTTTTGCTAGTGAGAAGGCTACTTTTATTTATTTAGTTAGTTTTTGGCTGTGTCGGGTCTCAGTTGCGGCACATGGGGTCTTCATTGCGTCATGTGGGATCTTTCGTTGCGGCATGTGGGCTCCTCTCTAGTTGTGGTGCAGGGGCTCTAGGGCACGCGGGCTCAGTAGTTGTGGCGTGCGGGGTTAGTTGCCCAGCGGCATGTGGGATCTTACTTAGTTCCCCGACCAAGGATCAGACCCACGTCCCCTGCATTGGCAGGCAGATTCTTAACCACTGGAACACCAGGGAAATCCCCTTATTTCATCCTTTTATAGGTAATTTGTCACCTTTCTGGTAGATGATAAAATTTTCTATTTATAACAGATATTCTGCAGTTTTATTACAGTATGTCTAGATATCTATCTCTGTCTTACTCAGGACCTGTGTACATTATTTTTTTCCATTTCTTGAAAGGACTCGCCATATTACCCTCAGTATTTCTTCCTAGTTATTTGCTCTATTCTCTTCTTCTGGCTTTATTGTTGGATGTACCCTGGGATATCTCAATCTTTTCCTATGTTTGCTGTTTTTTTAAAATTGCTCTTTAATATTTTTTACTTTTGATCACTCTGTGTTGCAATCTGGATAAAACCCCTGGTGCAGTCTTCTGATCATGAATTCTCTCTTCATGTCTATCCATCTAGATATTAATTCCTTCTCTTGAGATTTTTAATCCCAATTTTTGTTAATTTCCAGCATTTCTAATTGGCTCTTTCTTATATGTCCAAGATTGGTCTTTTAACTTTTTAATAATTATTTTAATTAATTAACAACTGGTTTTGTTTTAAAAATTTCTTAGTTTTTAAAATTTTAGTAGATATAATTTAATCTTTTATGTCTTTGAGATTCTAAATATGTTTGTAAAGTCTTTTTCAAGTTAGTTTATTATTTTTATTTTGTCTGCATTTATTTATTTCCCAGTAGTTGAGTAGTTGATTTTAATTTTGTTTGCTGTCTTTTTTAGCATTAGTTTTTAATAAAAATTTACAGATCTTTCTTGATTGGGAATTTGTTCACTCTTGCCCTATCTATCTATCTATCTTCATTTAGTTTTGTCGGGCCAAAACATGGTCTGTGTTGGAAGCATGTTACTCCTATGCTGCAGAATAATTATGACTACTTCACATCCAGATACTTGAGCTAGTGGGTGGCTTGACCCAGGCCTCAGAGGCAAGATTGAGTCTTCTCCTTTTTTCTTAAAAATTCAGTACAATTTACATAAGGCTTAGTTTCATCAGTGATCTGCTACAGCTCTATTCAGTTCACTCTCTAGGGTAGGGTCTTTTCTTTTTTAACGTCTTTATTGGAGTATAATTGCTTTACAATGGTGTGTTAGTTTCTGTTGTATAACACAGTGAATCAGCTATACATATACATATATCCCCATATCCCCTCCCTCTTGCGTCTCCCGCCCACCCTCCCTATCCCACCCCTCTAGGCGGTCACAAAGCACCGAGCTGATCTCCCTGTGCTATGCGGCTGCTTCCTACTAGCTATCTATTTTACATTTGGTAGGATATCCTATTCTAGTCCCTGATTTCAAGCATGACCTTTCTTCTAGTCTCTTCACACTTGAACCTCATTCCTCAACTAACAGATCAACTATGCAGCAGGCCCCAGCCTCTGCCTGACTTATTACTTCACATTTCTCTTCTGATTTACACCGATAATGAGGTTTACTTTGCTGTTCAACGTGGCTATGTCTTTTTCATTTGATCTCTTTCTGTACATAATTAGTCAGAGGAGACTTTCAGAAGGAGAATGGGTTGTATAGTAGAGGAGTAGTATGCAGTTGAGTTAGTGGAAATAAAATGAGTTAACAGAATTGAAAAGGCTGTATGCATTAATAGGATCTAATAGACAAAGAAGAGAAGCCAGCAAACTATGAAAATAGTGTTCATTCTTCTGACATAGGGAGTAAAGAGAGATAAGATCTCAGTAGGACTTAATTGAGTTGAGATAAGGTTTTAGAATTGTCCATTCAGCATTCTTGGATGTCTTGAAAAAATGATTTCAATTTTTTATGATTATATTATAGGGAAGGAACTGGGTGACTATAAAGCATATAGCAGTTATAGGTGGAAAAACACATCACCTAGAGACGGAACATGAGGTGAACAAGAGAAGAATGTGGGTTATTAATAAGGTCTTAGAGTGGTCCTACATGTTTTAGATTTTTGTGTACAGCACCACCTCTGTGTCTACCAATGACTTCTTTGAGTCAGTGTAGACCACTAATTTTCAACTCTTTGACTTCCCAATAAAATCACCTAGTGACCGTTTACAAAATACTAATGTCCAAGCCTCTTTTCCAGAGAGTCTTATTTAATCGTTCTACTGGAGGGCCTGGCATTTAATATTTTTAGAGCACCTCAGATGCTTCTAATGTGTGGGCAGGATTGAAACACTACGAAGAAATATTGAGTAGATAAACTTAATATAGTTGCCTATCCATATCGTCTGGACTCTACCGTATTTTGACCACAATACCTGAAAGTAACCTTGGACAGAGAAATGGTAGAAATCCATTCTCTTAAGAAGCTGTGTAAATTGGCTTATGTATTAGCTTCCTATTGATGCTGTAACAAATTCCACAAACTAAGTGCCATAAAACAACCCAAATTTATTATGTTATAGTTCTGTAGGTCAGAAATCTAAAATGGGTCTTACTGGGATAAAATCAAGGTGTCAGCATGTCTGTGTTCCTTTTGGAGACTCTAATGGAGAATTTTGTTCCTTAACTCTCCCAGCTTCTAAGAGCCACCTGAATTCTTTGGCCTTTCCATCCTTTTTCAAACGCCAGCAATGTAGCATCTTCAAATCTCTCCCTGACTCTAACCCTCCTGCTTCCCTCTTAAAGGGAATCTCTCTTGTGATTACATTGGGACCATGGGATAATCCAGGATAATCTTCTTATCTCAATGTTCTTAACTTAATCACATTTGCAAATTACATTTTGTCATGTAAGGTAACATATTCATAGATTCTGGGGATTAGAACATCGGCATCTTTGGAGGAGTGCATTATTCTGCCTATCACAGTTCAGGATAGGAATGACTGTAGCAACTTGATGATTAGATCATGCCCACCCTCCCCTGAAGTCCAGGGAGACTAGACTTTTCCTGATGGGTTTATGGAAGTAGATCATGCAATCATATTGTCAAGATTTGCTATATGGTTTGAATAGAAAGGGATATTTCAAAACATGAGCTTATACTGCTGTGGTGTGAAGTCTGATGCATCACTTTCAACATCACCTTTTTTCCCTACTTTGTCAGATAAAGACATTAACTTCTCTTCCTCTATCACTTCTCCCGCTTTCCCTAGCCTACCTTTTGTCTGTTACTCTTGCATTTTTACCTGTTAACACGGTTAACATTTAAATTCTCTTCTATAAGCAAAAGCTGTCTTCCAAACTCTGGCCATGAATTGATTCTACAAACTGGAAAACACTATAAAACTTTATATTATTATGGTTATGTAAAGATTTTTCACTGCAGAGCCAATTAGTGTGCTAAAAATATAATTTTTTGTCTCTTGTTCAACTGTTATGACCTCTGGAAGACTTGACGGAAAATGTTCCTAAGGTCAACAAAAACAAAAACAGCAACAAAAATGGATTCTATTTTCCTAGGCTATAATTATGAATCTAAGTAATCATATTTTCAGTTGTTTCATACTTTGCTCATGATGTTTTTGAGGGTATTTTCTTCTGGAGTTTATTTTCTTATTTAAAAAAAAAACGACTTGTCGTTTTTTGTAGCCACAGTTTTTTCAGACTTTTAAAAAAACCGCCTAATTTATTGAGTCTGCCCTTTTCCATGAAACCTCTTCTCAGAGTCTTCTATCCTCTGGCTCCAGTTTTCATTGGTTGTTAGTGGGATTGTGCACAATTAGTATTCTCAAACCTCCCTTCTTTGCCGGATTGGATTGAATTAAACTACATACTCTGGGATTGATCACCTCTTCCTCATTCTTAGAAGACATACTTACTCTGCTGCAGTGTATCTTTAAGTAACAGCATGTGGAAGGGATGTAGGTGAAGTAAACTTCCTGAATTCTTGCCTGTAGGAATGTGTCTTTATACTACCCTCATGTAATGAAAAGTTTAATTGGTTATAGAACTGTATATTGAATATATTTATGTATATGTCTATATGTTTATATGTGTTATATATTTTTTTCAGTATATTCAGAACATTGAGAACATGGTAGTATTTTAGAATCCACTTGGATAATTCATGATCCTTCTGTTTTTCCCTCTGGAAGATTTTAAGATTTTCTATTTATTTCCTAAAATTTCAGTGTGTTCTCATGTGGACTGGATTTTTAAAAATTCATCCCATTGAATAATCAAGTACACTTTTAATCAGAAAACTTATTCTTTACCACTTTTGGAAAATGCTCTTTTTTTAAAATCTTAGATAATTTCCCTCTGTCTTCTTTCACTATTTCTTTTTCCCAAACACTTATTAGTGAAATGAACTTCCTGGGTTGCTGCCTTCTTTTTTATTTATTTTCTATAATTTTGGTCTCTTTACCTTTTTATTTCTCTTTGGGAATGCCTTTGAGTTTATCTTCAAATATTTCAATTTTTTAATAATTGCTAATCAATACATCCTTGTCTCATTCTCTAATTATCTCCTTTTTATAATATCTTGGGTTTTGTACTTGTTTCATGGATACTGTATTTTCTCAAATCTCTTTGAGAAAATTACATGTGCTATTTAAAAATCTCAGTCTGTGATAAGTTAAGGATCTTGCATCACAATGTAAATGAGTGCTCTTCTGTCTTCATGGAGAAGGTCTTGCAATGAAAGTTTAAAAAAAAAAAAAAAAAGGAAGGAGAAAACAAGAAGCTAGCTCAAGAGTGTGATGCTTAACGCCATAGCTGGTTTAGATTCTGACACAAGCTTCTTACCTCTCTAGGACCAATAACAAATACTTAAGTACCAGCAGCCAGGCTGAGGACCACAGTGTATATTAAACTCCTTGCTGCTGCCTGAATAATCTCTTTCCTCCTGTATACATTTTTCTGTTTGTTTACTTCCCTGTCTCTCTTTGGTGTTACCAAAAGAGTGATGATTTATACCTAAGAGGGAAGAAATTGGTACCTAGTGTGGGTTACCTGTGTCATAAGGTCCATAACATTGCTTTCCATCAGTCTCACCTCTGGGTGAGAATTCCAGTCAGGAGCTCCACGTGAAGTGGGCAGAATAGGTTATCTCAGGTAGAAACCTGACTCTTTTTGGAACCTCTTGAGTTCAGGAATGAGAAGAGCTTCACTGCCCCAAAGATTCAGTTTTCTACAGGTATTTTAGGCCATATCTTCAGAGAAGACCTATATGTTTTCTACCTGGAGGCAAATGTTGGCTACCTATAGAGCCATATCTGCATTTGGCCTTTATAAACATTTTAAAAATTTCTCCCCATTTTCATCTCTGAATCTCAGACCAGTCCTCTCCATTAGGAGCTAACTCTGCACCCAGGTTTTCCCACTAATTCCGTTGAGAGAAAACTGGCTTCCAACTTCTCTGTAGCTCTGCTGTAGTGTGTTCTGGGCTGTAGTGTTCCCATTTCATCCATTTACCACGCTTATCTGTTTTCTGCCTTTCAGAAGTTTGTTGAAATCTATTTATTTCTGACTCATCCCTCAAAATCTCTTATGCATTAGGAGATTATGTCTTTCTGTACTTCTATGCATCTATTCAGATGGGAGGGCAGTCCTGGGAAGGACCAGAGAAAACATGTATGTCTAGCAGGTCACTGTAAACTGAAAGTTTATCAATATGACTTAAAGCCCAGAATGAAAGAAACCAAACATTAAAAACAAGCTTGGTAACTATTTAATACTATGTAACTCTATTGATCAACAAAATCTCTAATCTCACAAAAATGCAGTCTTTTCTCTGTGGAAAGGGGAAACTGGCCAACATAAGAATAATTTGATGTTGTTTTCAGTTGTGGTAATGACTGTGTAAAGCTCTCCCTGAGCCCTCTCACTTGTCCTCCTTCTGACCAGAGGCGCTGCTGGAGGCCATCTCATCACCAAAGGAACGGAATGATCCGTCAGTCTGTGGGGAATGGGACCGTTTACGTTGTAATCACTGCCCTCAGAGCTCACTATTGAAGCAAGCAGTGCCGAATTTAGCATACCTAGAAAAGTAAGGAAACTTGGCTTTTCTTCCATGCTAACTATTCTCTACATTAGAGTCTATTTTCAAGCACCTTTGACATAAGGAGCAGTGGATTTTGAATAAAGCAGATTCGTGTTTAAATTCCTTCACCAGTTACCGTAGGTGTGATCTTGGACAAATTATGTAACACCTCAAGTCTCAGCTGTCTCATTTGACACATGGGATTTACATAAAACCCATTTCACAGTATTCTTGGGAAGAGTTATTCACAGTACATTTCACATAGTGAGCCATCAAAACTGTTCAATATTTTTAATAGGAAATTATTTCCAATATTTCAAAAGTAATCAATGAATGAAATGGAATAAAATGGGATTATTGCCTTTGTAATATCTACAGCTAAGGATTCTGTTCAAGTGCATATATCATTCCAAGGATCAGTTGTGTTTTTGTACACCTACCCACAGACACAAACACACACACAGCTTATAAACTGCTTAAAAAATAATTTGACTTTCAACATTTTACTATGTATTATTTTTTCAAAATTTATGAAAAGCAAATTTTGAAAGAATATGCAACTAGAGCCCATTTTGAAAACCCACAGAAACAAATTCTTTGATTTACACTGAGTAGTTAGGATGAAAAAAAAAGACAAATTTTCTTAATCCAGTTATGCTTAATTTGTTGCTGTCTAGTTTAAGAGTGACTCAGAGGGCAGTGACAACAAAGCAAATAGTTCTATTACATATATATGCATTTTCAGATAATTTGTGAGCTTGGTTTCATACATATCTATGTAACTGAGCTCACAAATTTTTAAAACACAGCATAACAAATACTCCCAGGGAGCTATTCCATTCATTCTAACTCCCTAAAAAAAATAGGTTAAAAGTAGACATTTCTAAACTTGTAAGTACTGACAAAGAAAGAATCCCCCACTCACACTATACACACCCAGCTACCTTAACTTTCCCTTTCCCTAGTTTTTTCTAGAGAAAGTCCCTGTGCAGGGTGGGAATGTGTCCGAACGGCACACCTCTTTCTTTCAGGGTCCTGGATGTGCTGCCTGCTCATCTTTCCCTCCCAGGGGCCATTTATAACCCATTAATTTCACCTCAGGAAAACTTTGGTGGTTGCTGTGGTCACTGCCTTTGATGTTGCTTTTCTCTCCCAAACACAATACTCCCATTCTCCCTCTTCTATCTCCTGCAATGTCACCTCGGAATCATCCTTTGCACCCTGAGCAATTTCTTCCATTTGTGACTACAGAGAGAAACAATGGCCTCAATTATGGCTCATAAGCATTCACGATACACCTGTAATAAAGATGGAGGGACAGTCTCCAATTGTGAAGTGAAATGAGACATAATCACAAGCCAGCACCGGGCACTGCTAGGCTAGAGCCTTTGAGTGGGCCCAGGAGTGCCCTTCAGAATTTCCACCCATCTCCACCTACATCCTCATCCTCTTCTAATTAAACCTGCTTTCCTCATGCACCAGCATTTCCAAAATATTCCTTTTCAGTTTTGTTATTTTCCTGTGTTGTTTGATTGCTAGTATGAAAACACCCATAATTTTTATAGGTTTTCTCCGAAAATGTAAAACAATGTTTCAACAACATTGTGTATGGGGTGGGGGGAGGAGGGAAGTTGGCCTGAGCTCCTAATCACCTTATGATATTGTTGCTGCATGAAAATGCATTCTGAGTTCCACACAAGTTGAGTTACAAATGAACTCTCAAAATATAACCCATGCTGGGTGAGGGGACTGTCTACGTACATTGTTTGAGAACCACTGTAGCTCCATTCTGTCAAGCATCGAAAAGTCTGCAGCTTTGCATGTAAATAAATTATTCTCCAACCTCAACAATTTTGCAGCAAGTATCTGCTCACTTTTGGAAGTTCATTTATGTTCCTTCACCTGGTGTAAATTGTTCAAACCGGTCACTTAAACCAGAGGATCAAACTAATACTAACAAAGATAGTGAGAAGCCACACAGAAAATGTGAAAACAGCCCACTTTAGGAAAGATTATGACAAAAAATAAACAGATATGTAAAACATTTGGCTTCTTATAAAATGTCTGAAGACATTTTAAAAATCAGGAAATGAAAGAAGTGCTACAGAATTAGAATACAATTTAGAGTATTAATAAGATATTTTGTCTTATTAATGAAGGTTTCTTGAAAGAAACCTGGGACAGTAACCATTAATGATCCATTAATACCTCTTGCTTTTCCAGCCAGGACCAGATGTACAAGCAAATTTTTTGAAAAGTTGAAAAATATGTTTTTCAGATTTTTGCCACTAGTATAAGCATTCCTTTTTGACCAATTGATTCAATTACAGTAGCGATACCTACCTGAATCATTTTGCGCTCATTTTGATATAAGAAAAAAAAAAACTGGGAACCATTATTATTTATAACTTGAGCATCATGTTGGAAAATGTCACTTGCATTTTGCTTGAATTCTACTTCCTATGTGAAAATGAAACGGCCACACAAGTTACTCTAAATCTATGGTGTGTGTCTGTGTTAGCACTCAGAGACAGGAAAAATGTGTTTCTTTCTCTTTCCATATGTAAAAAGCAGCAACCTTACTGATTTTTTTCTTGTTTTATCCTGGAAGAAATGACATCATCCCCCAACCCCTGTACACACATAAAATTATGTTGCTGGCCTCAAAGGTCAATGAACACATTCATGCAGAAAGACATCAGTGGCTATAGGGAACGGGCTCTCTCTTATCCTAATAAGGACTTGCATATTTTGGCCAAGAGAAATTTCTACAAGGACATATTCTTCTACAGGTAGTAGTAAGCACATTCCTTAGGTTCAAAGGGGGATTCAGTGAAAATATGGTCTAACAGAAGGAGACTGACTAGCCAGGCTTACCTGGTAGGGCTGTTTGTGTTTGGTGGCAGACCCAACACAACTGCTTTTGCCACCTATGCGCTCCTCAAATACTGCCACTGGAAGATTAGTTTCCTTTGCCTCAGGTATGAATCCTGATAAACACAATGTGGTAAGGTGTCACTGGATGTGGGAGAGATAAAGGTCAATTTGACTGTGACAGAAGGAGGACATTAGTGGATCGCTTTGTCAATTTGAAGCATACTGATGATGTAGGAGGAGTTGAGAAAGTACAAAACTTTGGTTTTGCCGCACGGAATGGGGTTCCTTATAAAATGTGCTTCCACTAAGATAATGTTGCTGGTTTAAATTTGTCTTCATATGAATGAACAGGAAGGCTCAAGTCCTGTTTCATTTTAAAAATGTTTTTCTATCCAGTTTCAAGTTCTACATGCTTTTTGTAAGCTTTGGGGGGCCATAGCTTTCCACCCCCTTTGCTTTTAAGGAAGGTAGGGAAATGAGTTATGTGATCTCACACATGAGGAAAAGTAAAAGAGCACCAAAATTAAAAATTAGAACCCTGGGTTTGCATACCATAAATGACCACATTAACTTTCTGACTCCCAATTCCTCACCTGCCAAGTAAAAGTAATGAGATATTTACTTACTTTCACAGGGTTTTTATAAAGATAAAATAAGATGATTTCTATGAAAGCAATTTGTAAACTTTTAGCACTAACAGAATGAAGCGACTTAAGATTTTCCAAATTGATTGCAAAAAAGCTCAAAACAGTTTCTCAGAATTTTTATGTAGAGCAATATTGAGTGAGTCAAATATTTTTTTTTGCAAATGAATCCTATGAGGAGCATGGGATCTAAACATTAAACTCTAATTCCCTTCAAATCCAGCTTCGACATTAAAGATAACATACACGTAACAATCCAGGTATTCCAAATCACAAAAATGAAAAGAGGAAGAAAAATCAGTTTACAGGCACAGGTGTGCGCTACCCCTCCAACTTCAGGTATTTATTTCACAATTAGATTTTTCTCTTGAAGAAACTCATTGCTCCTTATTGGTATTTTATTTAGTGAGAATTAGTTAAATGAAAAGGAATGGAACATGATGCTCACATTCCTTTCATGAAGTAAATTTTTTCTCAGATTGTTGAAAGAAAGATGAAGAACTTGCTGTGTCCTAAGTCCCCAAAGGACTGTGAGCCTTCATAGCACAGGTACACCTCTCTTTAAACATACTTAGCCTGGAAGCTAGCAAAGGTGATACATACAGGACTAGCAGGA
>NW_006795956.1:512300-539552 GCF_000442215.2 Lipotes vexillifer | reverse complement strand
GCAGGAATGGTGATTAATTTCATTGTGAGGCAGAGAAAAGAAATTGTCATAAATTTCTAAACTGGCTCAGTACACCTGCATTTATACTGGACATTCCTAAATTCCAGAGGTATCCCATTTTAAAAATCTGATAACAAGGATCCAGCATCCAGTGAGACAAGGACTCTAATTTGAAAAACAAAGAGGAAATTAGCCATAAAGGACAAGCGCGAAATTAATATTATTTAAAGAGTGGCACTGGCACCTACAATGTGAATACAAGTAATTAGTTCAACATTTTGTCTCCTGACAGTTTTCGTTTCCTTTTTTTGATGTAATCAGGCCCATTTCCTTCACTATCCCGACTTAGCTCAAACCTCATTAGAACAGTAAAGCACAAACTGCTGGGTTGTGGATGTCTTTTCTGCTGGATATGGCTCTCTATTCAGTGATTTCAGTCCTCCTGCAGATTCCCTGCATATTTAAGCATTGGTGGCTCAAAAAGAGCGAGCTCCTGTTCTATTTGTTAACATTCTGAGTCCTACATGATTCTGATTGCATTGCAGATGGCTTGAAGCTGTCAGGGATAAACACAAGGGTTAAAGAGAACATTTGTCACTGAGACTGGACAACAGAAGGACCCTGTCTAAAGCCTTCTTTGTTACCCTATGTGGCTTAAGCTTCTTTACTCTGTATTTGAATTGTGTCTAGTTTATAGTTAGTTATATAGGTGAGCTCTTTCCTTCTCTGTGTTTGATTTTTTTTTTTTTTTTACTTTCTGTCATTTTTCTTGCCATGGAAAATTTCTTTTCTTTTTTTTTTTTAGCATCATAAAGGTATATTTTGGGAGGTCACAGGAATATAGTTTGGAAAAAAGATTACACTTATGGATTTTCTTGAATACTACTAAGAAAGCATAATTAATATTCTGCCTCACAAAATTTCTTTCTTTTTTTTTCTTTACATCTTTATTGGAGTATAATTGCTTTACAATGGTGTGTTAGTTTCTGCTTTATAACAAAGTGAATCAGTTATACATATACATATGTTCCCATATCTCCTCCCTCCTGCATCTCCCTCCCTCCCACTCTCTCTATTCCACCCCTCCAGGTGGTCACAAAGCACCAAGCTGATCTCCCTGTGCTATGCGGCTGCCTCCCACTAGCTAGCTATCTTACGCTTGGTAGTGTATATATGTCCATGCCACTCTCTCGCCTCGTCACAACTTACCCTTCTCCCTCCCCATATCCTCAAGTCCATTCTCTAGTAGGTCTGTGTCTTTATTCCTGTCTTACCCCTAGGTTCTTCGTGACATTTTTTTTTTCTTAAATTCCATATATATGTGTTAGCATATGGTACCTGGCTCTTTGTGACTTACTTCACTCTGTATGACAGACTCCAAGTCCATCCACCTCATTACAAATAGCTCAATTTCGTTTCTTTTTATGGCTGAGTAATATTCCATTGTATATATGTACCACCTCTTCTTTATCCATTCATCCGATGATGGACACTTAGGTTGTTTCCATCTCTGGGCTATTGTAAGTAGAGCTGCAATGAACATTTTGGTACATGACTCTTTTTGAATTATGGTTTTCTCAGGGTATATGCCCAGGAGTGGGATTGCTGGGTCGTATGGTAGTTCTATTTTTAGTTTTTTAAGGAACCTCCATACTGTTCTCCACAGTGGCTGTACCAATTCACATTCCCACCAGCAGTGCAAGAGCGTTCCCTTTTCTCCACACCCTCTCCAGCATTTATTGTTTCTAGATTTTTTGATGATGGCCATTCTGACTGGTATGAGATGGTATCTCATTGTAGTTTTGATTTCCATTTCTCTAATGATTAATGATGTTGTGCATTCTTTCACGTGTTTGTTGGCAGTCTGTATATCTTCTTTGGAGAAATGTCTATTTAGGTCTTCTGCCCATTTTTGGATTGGGTTGTTTGTTTTTTTGTTATTGAGCTGCATGAGCTGCTTGTAAATTTTGGAGATGAATCCTTTGTCAGTTGCTTCATTTGCAAATATTTTCTCCCATTCTGAGGGTTGTCTTTTGGTCTTGTTTATAGTTTCCTTTGCTGTGCAAAAGCTTTGAAGTTTCATTAGGTCCCATTTGCTTATTTTTGTTTTTATTTCCATTCCTTGGGGAGGTGGGTCAAAAAGGATCTTGCTGTGATTTATGTCATAGAGTGTTCTGCCTATGTTTTCCTCTAAGAGTTTTATAGTGTCTGGGCTTACATTTAGGTCTTGAATCCATTTTGAGCTTATTTTTGTGTATGGGGTTAGGGAGTGATCTAATCTCATACTTTTACATGTAGCTGTCCAGTTTTCCCAGCACCACTTATTGAAGAGGCTGTCCTTTCTCCACTGTACATTCCTGCCTCCTTTATCAAAGATAAGGTGATGCTATGGAAAATTTCTGTGTCCTGAAGAAATGCTTTCACCTGCGAGTGAGGTAAGCACATTGTGCGCTGTTTGGCCAAAAGAGGGCAATGTTGCTGTTCAGAATCTCCTCGTTCTGCTCCCTGGGACCTGGTCTCTGGAACAGTAAATAATCGCTGCTGTCTCTTTCCTTTCAGCACAGACAAGTTTCCACATGTCTCTGCGCTCTGTAGTTAAGCAGGACTTTGTAACTATCTGTCCTACCTATTAACTGCATCCACTCCCAAATTGTTTAAAGGTTAACACATTTCACTCCATGCATGACTGGCACACACAAGCAAAGTGCTGTCTCTGAAATTCTAAATTCTTCCTTTGCATTTGCCAGTGATAGACAAGGAGAGAAACAACCTGCTTTGGGAAATACTGAAAGGCATTTTTACTATGTCCTTATTCTCAAATAGTTCATCAGTGTATGATCTAATCACGGTCCTCATAAGTGACTAAAATGAACGCACAAGGGAAAAAAAATACTGGTTCATTTCCAATGAATCTCCTTCAAATTTATCCATCATCTTATTAGTTAAAACACGACTCAAAATTAACATCAGGATATTGACAATAATCTTGATAAGTGGCATTCAATTTCCTTTGTGGGGAGAGGACTTTGCCTACTATGATTTTAAATTACTTAACTTACTGTGAATTCAGGCCGTTATATAAGAGTTATTTTCTTTAGGAGACTAAATTAGTGATCTTCCTTTTCTTTAATAAGAAGTTGCATTTTTTCCCTTGGCAGCTTATTATCTTTTAATAGATTATTTCCACCTATTTTTAATTCCTTTAAAAAGCGTAATTTAGTTGTTTTCTGGAAGCACAATTTAGATTTTCAATGGAAGGTTTGTTTGAGTAGCAAAATTCCTGGAATTTTTTTGTCAAAGAAACACTCTCAGTATATCAACAAGCTTGTTTGTGCTTTTGCTCCCTGAAGCAATTGGCAATGTGGCTGGACCACTGTACAGTGTGTTACCAGAACAAACTGCTCTTGCATTTAATAAATCCATTAACTCAGTTTTTTTACAAAGGTGTGTGTGTGAACATACTGTGTGTGTACACAAACACACACACACACACACACACACACACACATATACAGGCACCTGCTTTTGTCTTTGGTCTTTTAGTCCAGAATCATATTTAAAGTTCATTAGAGGGAAATAATTGTAGACATTTTTCTTGAGCATTAAACATTACTAATATCACTTCCTAGAAACTGCGAGTAGGTGTTTTATCAGAAACAACAGTCTGAAAATATGAAAATTGCAGTTAATAAAATTAAAAATACATTAAGAGAAAGAAGAATTAGTCTTGGAGCGGCAGATTCTTGGAGGAAGGGATGGTCTTAGATGGGCCTCTTGGTTTTTTTCTGTCTCCAAAGGGTCCCATGTTCCCATATTTAACTAAGCTTGAAAGATTTAGGTAGAATCTACTATCTCAGGGACATCAATAAAAGCCATAGAAAGCTGTGTCTGCTGTAGGTGGTTCTAGGAAATCCTTATTTAACATTGACTTAGTTTACTGTGGCTCGGTTTTTTCATTTCTTCTGAGTTAAAGCCCCGCCATCTCATTTCTGCTTCCTTCCCTACATCTGTCAGTATATGTACATGAGAAAGTCGACATTATTAAAAGAATAATAACCATATTGCAGGTTTCTGAACCCAAGATTGTATTTTCTCTCTCAAATATTCATTAAAAAATATAGATTGTGTTTTATTGAAAGTGCTCTTTAATGAATGGTATTCCTGTTTGCGTACAAGGAGGAGCTTCCAGTGCAATTCTCTGACAGTAATTGTGGTCTGAATTGAGAACATACAGTAACGGAGTGCAGTTAATGGCCACCCTGCGGATTGAGTGCTCCACTTTTGTCATATCTGGCTACTTTTTAAAATGCAGAAATTAGTTAGGCCAGTAAAGAGTTAATTATGTTCTTGTGTCAGGAAACCCTCAATGAGCAGTCAGAGACAGGAATTCTTTGTCTTCAATGCAAAACAGATATTTGAGAGACCCTGGCAGATGATAATATATAAATAGTAACTGAGCATCTATTTTGTGTGTGTGTGTGTGTGTGTGTGTGTGTGTGTGTGTGTGTGGCCATGTGTAATGTGAGAACAAGGGAAAGCCCTTCAGTAAGTCAGCCCAAACGTTAAGGAGCACTAAATGAGTCACTGGCACCTTTTCATTCCTTACAGCTGTAATAAACAGGACAAAACACCTTTCCAGCCAAACTTCATCTTTCTACTTCTCTACTTTGATTTCATTTCCTATCTCCTGATATTTATTAGCATGCAAAAAAGCACTTCCAACTTAAGAAATGGCTTCTTTGTGAGAATACGGTCCTCTTCATCAGGTCGAGTCAAAACAGACAATGTTCATAAATAGGTTAAGATGTGAGAGATGAGGTTTCCAAAGATGAAACAGATGTTGGTATTTTGTAAGATTTGGGGAAACAGATATATAACTAAACAATTAAACCTTCTGATTAGTCAAAACTTGAGGAAAAGAGGAATTTAAAAAGCATATGTGTGTGTGAGTACACACATATACATACACACCACACACACACACACACACACACTTATAGTGATCTGGATAATATCTTTGCCATAGGGAATTTGCTCTGAAAAGCAAAAAGCAAGAACAGATATTTCCTAAACCTATCCAGGCTTTTGTTA
The DNA here is from genome assembly GCF_000442215.2 of Lipotes vexillifer. Classification (NCBI taxonomy): domain Eukaryota; kingdom Metazoa; phylum Chordata; class Mammalia; order Artiodactyla; family Lipotidae; genus Lipotes; species Lipotes vexillifer. The sequence continues at coordinate 534,461 of NW_006795956.1, read as the reverse complement.
AAAGTAAGATAATATGTCATTCTCAAAAGTCTTCTTGGAAAGGGAAAAAATCCTTTAAAGATGGAGCATTTGATAACATTTCTCAGCTAATATTTGAGGTCCCACACTCAGTGTGAGCAGTGCATCAACAACCAGCATCGCCCCGTCGCCACCTCTAGAAACGCACCGCTCTAGATAGCTCTGCTTCCTGAGACTGTCCACAACCCATTTGGTGACCAAGGATTTACACCTCCTGTAAGATGCTGGTTTTTACCAAGTCATGATGCTCAGTAGCATATTTTGCAAAACCAGAAATTGAGGTTGTATCAAGAACCCTGTCATTATAACCATGTGAAAAATTCAGTCAGGAAAATCCCCACAATTCTTTTCTAATACTTGTCCCAATCATTGTTTGATTAATTTTTGCTCTCAATTGACTTTGTTTTCCTTTCAGAATTGACTACTACGGTAGGAACGTCAGATCCTAAGTTTTCATGTTCAATTCAGGAGCTGATCTCGGCAGTAGCACAATTTTCCTCTATGTGCAGCACAGATAACACTCAGATCCGTGTTTGAACTGTTAAGTTAGAGGAACATGAACAATTTTTATTGTGATTAAAAGCTTTTTGTTTAATATTTCAAATCTTTTTCAGGAAGTTTTTTCTTTCTACTTTATTGTGCAATTTTATTTGGGATAAATTAGTTTAATAAGTAAACCAATTGATTATTTTAAAACCACACTTAGCATGGTAGAGTAAGTATTGCTATAAAGCAAATTAGATCGTATACTCATGCATCATATTCATGATGTCCAGCTAAACTCTGATCCTCCAGTCCACAGGGTTGAGAGTGAAACAGAAAGATTGTCACACTATTAAGTTGATGGCTTTCTGAAAACCCAAAAAAGTCTGATTTGGGTCTTTCACTTAATCAAGTGAGACACGTTAAGTATTTGTGTTTGAAATGAAAAAGCATTTGAAATGGCTCACAAGGGTAACCTTACACATTGGCCATTTGGTGGTCAAATTAGGGCTTCCCAAATTCAGAGAAGTGCATGGCACCAAACTAGATTTCAATATTATCTACACTTTTTAAGAGAATATTGATTGTAATGCAAGTGTTAGATGTGAACACTTGAAAAATGTAATTGTGATAAGTTTCAAATACTTTGATGTCAGGCCTGTCAATACCAACATGTCCATCTTTGACCCATGGCATAGATGCTTGCATATCTCGGAGTTCATTTGAGGCAATCGTATTTTTAGGACTGAAACATGGGCACTTATACTCATATACTGGCTACTTGAGGTGAAATTATTATGAAGAAAAGGAAATATCTCATTTTAAAAACCAATATTGAAAACAAACAAACAAACAAACAAAAAAATATAACTTGTGACTTTCCGGAGTTAAGAATAAGTCACAACCTAAAGATATCCTCTTGTTCAGTATGATTTAGAAGGTAAATTATCAAAAATGTGAGGCAATACAACAGAGAAAATGTATATATGTATATAAATATATACAGACAAATTTTCAGTTTAGTTTCATAGTATCATTAGTGTTTATGTTTGAAGTTATTTTAAACTCACATATGGTTTATAATAACTTCTCCTTCCTCAAAGACAAACACAATGCAAAGTGTTTAAAGTACTGTAACATAAAGAGATAATTGTTTCTAGAAACCAGAGGGTTTTTTTGCAGTGTTTACCAAATTATCCCCAAAACTCTTCTCTTAGTATTTAAAAATAACAATCCAATATTGCTCTCATTCAACTGGGTACGTTCTCACCCCACCCCCATCCCTGTCAAATAGCTGTCAGTGACATCAGTCTACTGTTGGTTGTTTTTGTTATCTTTATTGCGATTTTATTTTATTGATTTTGCTGTTTTTATCTTTTTGGCCATGCCACTGCTGTTTTATTATTTCTATTCCTAAATGTGTAACGAGATATAAGGAGAAATGGCCACGTTAATTTTGAATGCTGTAATTTTTTATACTCATTTATGAAAGTAGAGCAAACACTGACCATCAGCAGACCATATCTGTGCAGGATAACAAAATATACCAGCTGTCCATTAAATAAATAAATAACCATAAATAGAATTTCTTGGCAAGTTATAAGCCAGTACTCCTGTTACTTTCCAAAGTTGGGGTGTTCTGTTGTTGATGTGATCTGAGCATTCTTCTGTCCAGAACATTTACATCACAAGCAATAGTAGCATGTTAGCATCCTTTCCAAAAGGTACCTTCGCCAGACATCAACTCCCAATGTTGTCTTAATTCCATGTTCACAGGTACCCAGAAACTTGCCTTTTGGGATTCTGAACACATATCCCAAAGAAATATCTAGGCAGTTGGACATTAAAAATCATTGCTAAAAAACCAGAATGACACAAACATATATATTCCCAGAATATGAGTACACCAATATCTGGCATTACAGAATTGAGGAAATGATAACTAAAAGTGTGCAAACTTTAATTATTTTTATTACCAGCCATATATGAATGAGCACAGTAGCATGGTCCCCATTTGTTAAATCTATTAGCTCATATGATAGTTCCCTGGCTCAACTTGGAGTTATGCTGAAGAATCTATAAGCTAAAAATTGAGCCTTGAGTCCCTTCATTAGGCCATTTTTTAAGTATAAACACAATGCTTTAAAAATTTTAGTAGGAGGGAAAATGTTCAAGAGATCTGAGTACATATTTGAGGGTCAGGGCTGCTATGTCCTAATCTCATCCTGCTTCTGCCTTGCTATGTGATTTCAGATGGCTCCATCAACTTTGCTGGGCTTTTACATCTACAAACAAAATTTAATGCTTGGGTGTAAAACATTGTGACATCTCTGGATAAAAGGTGCATGAAACACTATGTACGTCTTCCTCAGCTAAGCACAGGTATGCACTGCCAATTATATAAAAATAATAAAAACTAGAGGACTACTCTAGTTGGAATAGAAATCAATTCCTAAAATGCCATCTTGGATAATACTGAACCTGAAATACATGGCTTATATAAAATAATTGAATTCTCAGTCAGTGTGCTAAATAACACAGCGATTATTAACCACCCTGAATAGGAATATATTTATATAGTACTTTATACTTTCCAAAATCTCTTCATTTACATCATCTCCACTCTATCACATATCTCAGCATCACATAAATTATCCCTTAAAATGTATCCATCTTGGCAGCCTAAATCAGCTCTGTTGTTTCCTCAGCTTTTGAAACTGATTCCACAAGCCACAGTGAAAATCCATCTCATAACTTTACAGGCTCAACTCATATATACGCATGGTGGGGATTTATTTCTGAGGAAATGTGTTTCCCTAACAGTTAGGCAGGAAGGAAATCAAGCCCTCAGGCAGCCACCCACAGGGAGTGGGGACTCTCTGATGTCTGCCCCAGGTAACACCATGAAGAGACATGGGGGAAGCCTCTGTCCTGTGCTGTCGGGACTTGATTATCCTTCAGGAAAATAGGCCACTTCACTATATGGCTTTTGTAAGGAATCAAACATTTGCATTTGCATTTGCATTTCATCTGAATGCATCAGCTGCCCCTTGCCTTTCTTACCATAAAGATAGATCAAAAGTTCCATCCAAAAATATATAATCTGTGACACCTGTGTGCAGAATCCCTCTTTCCTCCCCTGTTAATCTCTGTCATCAGCACCTGGTGGGACAGCCAGAGGTCCTCACAGAAACAAACGTTTACATAACACAAGTGGTGGGTTTAGCTATTACTCACTGTAGCTTCGCTTGTTTCTTTGTTCTGATTTTTCCATTAAGTGAAACCTGCTGACCTCTTACATTCCGGAGCAGCTTTTGGTGAATGCTCAGGTGTCTCAAAAAGAGAGACTATCCAGGAGACACAAAAGCAACCCAATCCCTTTCCTTTTTTCCTCCCCGTAATTTCCTTATTTTACTCTGCCTGTTTGGCTTCCCTCTTTTATAATAGTACATACCTACATCATAAAGTTGAAATGAGGATTGAATTAGCGAATACAAATCACTTAGAACACATAGTAAATGCCTGAAAATATTAGGTAGTATTATTATAAAATCTGTATTAGTTTCCTAGAGCTGCCATAAGAAAGTGCAACAAACTAGGCAGCTTAAACCAGCAAAAATGCATTATCTCTTATTCTGGAGACTATAAGTGTGAAATCAATTTGTTGGCAGGGCCCTGCTCCCTTGGAAGCCTCTAGGGGAGAATACTTCCTTGCCTCTTCCAGCTTCTGGTGGTTTGCTGCAATCCTTGGTGTTCCTTGGATTGTAGATGCATCACTCCAATCCTATCTTCACATGGTGTTCTCCCCTTGTCTCTGTCTTCACAGGTCAGTCTTCTTATAAGGACACCAGTCATATTGGGTGAGCGGCCCACCCTACTCTAGTATGACTTCAACTAAACTTTAATTACATCTACAGTGACATAAATTTCCCCATTAGGTCACATTCTAAGGTACTGGGGTCTTTTGTGGGAGACACAATTCAACCTATAACAATGCCCCATGTGCAAACTAACGTTCCTACCTGCAAACGGCTTGGAGTTGAACTTGTTTTCTCCTCACTGTCAGTCTGATCCCCATCAGCTACTGCCATCTCAGAGGGTGGCACTGCCCTCTGTTTCACTATCCATGGCAGAAGCCAAAGTTGCATTCTTTAATTCCTCCTTCTCTGTGCCCCCTTGTTCCTATCAATCATCAGATCCTGCTGGGGCTTCCTCATTTATTTCTCTTCATTAGTTCTCATCTCCGTGTCACTGAGACAATTTTTCTCCTGAACTACCTAAGCTTCCTAACTGATCATCTAGCTGTTCAAAGCTAAAACAGCTTTTCCTCCTCAAATAGTCTCCAGGATGCTGTAAATGATCACTCTAAAGAACAAGCCAGATCAGGTCGAGACCTGCTTGTAGTACTTACTTTTTTTTTTTTAACATCTTTATTGGAGTATAATTGCTTTACAATGGTGTGTTAGTTTCTGCTGTATAACAAAGTGAATCAGCTGTACATATACATATATCCCCATATCTCCTCCCTCTTGCATCTCCCTCCCACCATCCTTAGCCCACCCCTCTAGGTGGACACAAAGCACTGAGCTGATCTCCCTGTGCTAGGTGGCTGCTTTCCACTAGCTATCTATTTTACATTTGGTGGTGTATATACGTCCATGCCACTCTCTCACTTTGTCGCACTTACACTTCCCCTTCGTAGTGTCCTCAAGTCCATTCTCTATGTTTGCGTTTTTATTCCTGTCCTGCCCCTAGGTTCTGCAGAACCATTTTTTTTTTTTGGGGGGGTATGCGGACCTCTCACTGTTGTGGCCTCTCCCGTCGCGGAGCACAGGCTCCGGACGCACAGGCTCAGCGGCCATGGCTCATGGGCCCAGCCGCTCTACGGCATGTGGGATCTTCCCGGACGGGGGCACAATCCCGTGTCCCCTGCATCAGCAGGCGGACTCTCAACCACTGCGCCACCAGGGAAGCCCCCCCTTTTTTTTAAAGATATATGTGTCAGCATACGGTATTTGTTTTTCTCTTTGTGACTTACTTCACTCTGTATGACAGACTCTAGGTCCATCCATCTCATCACAAATAACTCAATTTTGTTTCTTTTTATGGCTAATATTCCATTGTATATATGTGCAACATCTTCTTTATCCATTCGTCTGTTGATGGACACTTAGGTTGCTTCCATGTCCTGGCTATTGTAAACAGAGCTGTAATGAACACTGTGGTACTTGACTGTTTTTGAATTATGGTTTTCTCAGGGTATATGCCCAGTAGTGGGATTGCTGGGTCATATGGTAGTTCTATTTTTAGTTTTTTAAGGAACCTCCATACTGTTCTCCACAGTGGCTGTATCAATTAACATTCCCACCAACAGTGCAAGAGAGTTCCCTTTTCTCCCCATCCTCTCTGGCATTTATTGTTTGTAGATTTCTTGCTAATGGACATTCTTACTGGTGTGAGGTGATACCTCATTGTAGTTTTGATTTGCATTTCTCTAATGATTAGTGATGCTGAGCATCCTTTTATGGGTTTGTTGGCAATCTGTATGTCTTCTTTGGAGAAATGTCTATTTAGGTTTTCCTCCCATTTTTGGATTGGGTTATTTTTTTGATATTGAGCTTCATGAGCTGCTTGTGTATTTTGGAAGTTAATCCTTTATCAGTTGCTTCATTTGCAAATATTTTCTCCCATTCTGAGGATTGTCTTTTCGTCTTGTTTATGGTTTCCTTTGCTCTGCAAAGACTTTTAAGTTTCATTAGGTCCCATTTGTTTATTTTTGTTTTTATTTCCATTTCTCTAGGAGGTGGTTCAAAAAGGATCTTGCTGTGATTTATGTCATAGAGTGTTTTTTTTTGTTTTTTTTTTGCGGTACGTGGGCCTCTCACTGTTGTGGCCTCTCCCGTTGTGGAGCACAGGCTCCGGATGTGCAGGCTCAGCAGCCATGGCTCACGGGCCCAGCTGCTCTGTGGCATGTGGGATCTGCCCAGACCGGGGCACGAACCCGCGTCCTCTGCATCGGCAGGCGGACACTCAACCACTGCGCCACCAGGGAAGCCCTGTCATAGAGTGTTTTGACTATGTTTTCCTTTAAGAGTTTTATAGTGTCTGGCCTTACATTTAGGTCTTTAACCCACTATGAGTTTATTTTTGTGTATGGTGTTAAGGAGTGTTCTAATTTCATTCTTTTACATGTAGCAGTCCAGTTTTCCCAGCACCACTTATTAAAGAGGCTGTCTTTTCTCCATTGCATATTCATGCCTCCTTTATCAAAAATAAGGTGACCATAAGTGTGTGGGTTTATCTCTGGGCTTTCTATTCTGTTCGATTGATCTATATTTCTGTTTTTGTGCCAGTACCATACTGTCTTGATTACTGTAGCTTTGTAGTATAGTCTGAAGTCAGGGAGACTGATTCCTCCAGCTCTGTTTTTCTTTCTCAAGATTGCTTTGGCTATTCAGGGTCTTTTGTGTTTCCATACAAATTGTGAAATTTTTTGTTCTATTTCTGTGAAAAATGCCATTGGTAGTTTGATAGGGATTGCATTGAATTTGTAGATTGCTTTGGGTAGTATAGTCATTTTTACAATGTTGATTCTTCCAATCCAAGAACATGGTATATCTCTCCATCTGTTTGTATTATCTTTAACTTCTTTCATCAGTGTCTTATAGTTTTCTGTATACAGGTCTTTTGTCTCCTTAGGTAGGTTTATTCCTAGATATTTTATTCTTTTTGTTGCAATGGTAAATGGGAGTGTTTCCTTAATTTCTCTTTCAGATTTTTCATAATTAGTGTGTAGGAATGCAAGAGATTTCAGTGCATTAATTTTGTATCCTGCTACTTTACCAGATTCACTGATTAGCACTAGTAGTTTTCTGATAGCATCTTTAGGATTCTCTATGGATAGTATCATGTCTTCTGCAAACAGTGACAGCTTTACTTCTTCTTGTCCTATTTTTATTCCTTTTATTTCTTTTTCTTCTCTGATTGATGTGGCTAAAACTTCCAAAACTATTTGAATAATAGTGGTGAGAGTGGACAACCTTGTCTTGTTCCTGATCTTAGTGGAAATGGTTTTAGTTTTTCATCACTGAGAATGATTATGGCTGTGGGTTTGTCATAAATGGCCTTTATTATGTTGAGGTAAGTTCCCTCTAAGCCTACTTTCTGGAGGGTTTTTATCATAAATGGGTGTTGAATTTTGTCGAAAGCTTTTTCTGCATCTATTGAGATGATCATATGGTTTTTCTCTTTCAATTTGTTAATATGGTGTATCACAATGATTGATTTGCGTATACTGAAGAATCCTTGCACTCCTGGGATAAACCCCACTAGATCATGGTGTATGATCCTTTTAATGTGCTGTCAGATTCAGTTTGCTAGTATTTTGTTGAGGATTTTTGCATCTATGTTCATCAGTGATATTGGCCTGTAGTTTTTTTCCTCTGTGACATCTTTGTCTGGTTTTGTTATCAGGGTGATGGTGGCCTTGTAGAATGAGTTTGGGAGTGTTCCTCCCTCTGCCATATTTTGGAAGTGTTTGAGAAGGACAGGTGTTAGCTCCTCTGTAAATGTTTGATATAATTTGCCTGTGAAGCCATCTGGTCCTGGGCTTTTGTTTGTTGGAAGAATTTTAATCACAGTCTTAATTTCAGTGCTTGTGATTGGTCTGTTTATATTTTCTATTTCTTCCTGGTTCAGTCCTGGAAAATTGTGCTCTTCTAAGAATTTGTCCATTTCTTCCAGGTTCTCCATTTTATTGGCATATAGTTGCTTGTAGTAATCTCTCATGATCCTTCGTATTTCTGCAGTGTCACTTGTTACTTCTCCTTGTTCATTTCTAATTCTGTTGATTTGAGTCTTCTCCCTTTTTTTCTTGATGAGTCTGGCTAATGGTTTATCAATTTTGTTTACCTTCTCAAAGAACCAGCTTTTAGTTTTATTGATCTTTGCTATCATTTCTTTCATTTCTTTTGCATTTATTTCTGATCTGATCTTTATGATTTCTTTCCTTCTGCTAACTTTCAGTTTTTTCTGTTCTTTCTTTAATTGTTTTAGGTGTAACGTTAGGTTCTTTATTTGAGATATACCTTTTTTCTTGAGGTAGGATTGTATTGCTCTAAACTTCCCTGTTAGAACTGCTTTTGCTGCAGCCCATAGGTTTTGGGTCGTCGTGTTTTCATTGTCATTTGTTTCTAGGTATTTTTTGATTTCCTCTTTGATTTCTTCAGTGACCTCTCGGTTATTTAGTAGTGTATTGTTTAGCCTCCATGTATTTGTATTTTTTATAGATTTTTTCCTGTAATTGATATCTAGTCTCATAGTGTTTTGGTCAGAAAAGATACTTGATACGTTTCAATTTTCTTAAATTTACAAAGACTTGATTTGTGACCCAAGATATGATCTATCCTCATGTTCCATGAGCCCTTGAGAAGAAAGTGTATTTTGTTGTTTTTGGATGGAACGTCCTACAAATAACAATTAAGTCCGTCTTGTTTAATGTATAATTTAAAGCTTGTGTTTCCTTATTTATTTTCATTTTGGATGATCTGTTCATTAGTGGAAGTAGGGTGTTAAAGTCCCCTACTATGATATTGTTACTGTCGATTTCCCCTTTTAGGGCTGTTAGCATTTGCCTTATGTTTGAGGTGCTCCTATATTGGGTGCATAAATATTTACAATCGTTATATCTTCTTCTTGGATTGATCCCTTGGTCATTCTGTAGTGTCCTTCTTTGTCTCTTGTAATAGTCTTTATTTTAAAGTCTATTTTGTCTGACATGTGAATTGCTACTCCAGCTTTCTTTGATTTCCATTTGCATGGAATATCTTTTTCCATCCCCTCACTTTCAGTCTGTATGTGTCCCTAGGTCTGAAGTGGGTCTCTTGTAGACAGCATATATACACGTCTTGTTTTTGCATCTATTCAGTCAGTTTATGTCTTTTGGTTGGAGCATTTAATCTTTTTACATTTAAGGTAGTTATCGATATGTATGTTCCTGTTACCATTTTCTTAATTGTTTTGGGTTTGTTATTGTGGGTCTTTTCCTTCTCTTGTGTTTCCTGCCTAGAGAAGTTCCTTTAGCATTTGTTGTAAAGCTGGTCTGGTCGTGCTGAATTCTCTTAGCTTTTGCTTGTGTGTAAGGGTTTTAATTTCTCCATCAAGTCTGAATGAGAACCTTGCTGGGTAGAGTAATCTTGGTTGTAATTTTTCCCCTTTCATCACTTTAAATATGCCCTGCCACTCCCTTCTGGCTTGCAGAGTTTCTGCTGAAAGATCAGCTGTTAAACTTATGGGGATTCCCTTGTATGTTATTTGTTGCTTTTCCCTTGCTCTTTTAATATTTTTTTCTTTGAATTTAATTTTTGATAGTTTGATTAATATGCATCTTGGTGTGTTTCTCCTTGGATTTACCCTGTATGGGACTCTGCACTTCCTGGACTTATTTCCTTTCCCATGTTAGGAAGTTTTCAACTATAATCTCTTTAAATATTTTCTCAAACCCTTTCTTTTTCTCTTCTTCTGGGAGCCCTATAATTTGAATGTTGGTATGTCTAATGTTGTCCCAGAGGTCTCTGTCACTGTCCTCAATTCTTTTCATTCTTTTTTCTTTATTCTGCTCTGCAGTAGTTATTTCCACTATTTTATCTTCCAGGTCACATCTGTTCTTCTGTCTCAGTTATTCTGCTATTGATTCCTTCTAGAGAATTTTTAATTTCATTTATTGTGTTGTTTGTTTGCTCATTAGTTCTTCTAGGTCCTTGTTAAACATTTCTCGGGGCTTCCCTGGTGGCGCAGTGGTTGAGAGTCTGCCTGCTGATGCAGGGGACACAGGTTTGCGCCCTGGTCCAGGGAGATCCCACATACCGTGAAGTGGCTAGGCCTGTGAGCTGTGGCTGCTGAGCCTGCACGTCCAGAGCCTGTGCTCTGCAACGGGAGAGGCCACAACAGTGAGAGGCCTGCGTACTGCCAAAAAAAAAAACAACAACAACAACAAAAAAACAAACATTTCTTGTATTTTCTCCATTCTATTTCCCAGATTTTGGATCATCTTTACTATCATTAATCTGAATTATTTTTCAGGTAGACTGCCTATTTCCTCTTCATTTGTTTGGTCTGGTGGGTTTACCCCTTGCTCCTTCATCTACTGTGTATTTCTCTGTCTTCTCATTTTGCTTAACTTACTGTGTTTGGGGTCTCTTTTTCACAGGCTGCAGGTTCGTAGTTCCCATTGTTTTTGGTGTCTGCTCCCAGTGGGTAAGGTTGGTTCAGTGGGTTGTGTAGGCTTCCTGGTGGAGGGAACTGGTGCCTGTGTGTTCTGGTGGATGAGACTGGATCTTGTATATCTGCTGGGCAGGCCCAAGCCCAGTGGTGTGTTTTGGTGTTTCTGTGAACTTATTATGATTTTAGGCAGCCTCTCTTCTAATGGGTGGGGTCGTGCTCCTGTCTTGCTGGACACCATGGGGTATCCAGCACTGGAGCTTGCTGGTTGGTGAGTGGAGCTGGGTCTTAGCGCTGAGATGGAGATCTCTGAGAGAGCTCTCGCCAATTGATATCACGTGGGGCCAGGAGGTCTCTGGTGATCCAGTGTCCCGAACTCGGCTCTCCCATCTCATATGCTCAGGCCTGTCACCCGGCTGGAGCGCCAAGACCCTGTCAGTCACATGGATGGTGAATCCCTATGCCAACTCAGCCACAGGGCCCCTTCCCCAGTGTGGCTCCCGGGTGCTCCTACTTCTATTTCTTCCTGGCCTTTGTGTCCCACACATTTTGCTCTTCCTTTTTTTATTATTTTTTTTCCTCTTGGCCAATCACTTCCTCCTTCAGAAATAAGCTTAGACATCAAATTCTCACCCAGATCCTTCCTAACTAATCTCCCTTACCCCCACCCCCATAAAAGCTGAATTCGATGCTATTCCTATGGAATCCATAGCACCCCCTAGCTTTTACCTAAAATTGTACATTTCACTTTGTACTGTGTTTTTCCATTTACTTGTCTGCTTCCCACAATAGACTGTAAATTTCTGGAGGACAGAACCTGACATCATTATTATATTTGCATCATTATATATTTGCATCATTATATATCATTATTCATCATTATATATTTGCATCCCCAAGATTAGCACATTTTCCCTTAATTTACATACGCTTGTTCAACCCCTGCTCTGTGCCAATAACCATTTACACTTCAGGAATACAAACGAAGAACAAAACAGACATTGTCCTTCTTCTACAAAACTTTATGTACTCTGAGTAGAATATTAAATTAAATAAGTAGTTAAAATACAGTCTAATAAGTGTCTTGATGGTAGGTACAGTTTCCTGTGGTCTCAGAGAGTCAACAAGATTACCTAAGAAGACCTGAAGGGTGAACTGAGTTATCCAGGTAAACAGTAGCAGGTGTAGAAAGCCAAGAGGAGTGCAAAAAAGGGAAAAAGGCAGGTAGCAGAACGTGAAACAATTGTAAAGGCATTTAAATTAATGTTAAAATGTTTTAAAGTATTCTAAGAAAATTGAGACAATATCAAAGGGTATTCAATACTGGAATGACTTATGGACCTATGTTTCAGAAATGTCACTGGGGCAATTATGTAGAAACCAACTGAATAGGGACAAACTTGCAACTTGGATGCCAGTTACTATCCAGGTGAAAGGAAATGGTAATGTGGCCTAGGGCACTGACAGTGTGACAGAAGAGAAGTTAGGCAGCCTGGATGAATAATTAGAAGGCAAAAAAATGAGAATTGAGTGTTTGTGGTAGGAAGGACTCAAGAATAACTGAGAGATTTCTGGACTGGATGCATTTTGATGAACTCACTAAAATAAAGAATATTATACAAAATTTAGATTCAGCACATATGGAGAAATGATGATGCAACTCTGAAGAAGAGGTTGGTACCCACGAAATGTCCAGGAGGATGTATGCAGGAGGCAGCTGTATAGCCCATGCCTATTGCTTAAGGAAAACGTCTTGACTGAAGATATTGATGTGTCTTCTTATTTATTCAACTGTACAGGTTCTCAGCACTGACTGCATATTAAAACCACCAAGGGATCATTTTATAAAAATAACAAAACTATGCCTGGTCCTCATTGCCAAAGATTCTGATTTAATTGGTCCCAGGCATTAGTATTTCTTAAAAGCTCCTCAAGGAATTCTAAAATGGATCCTGGGTTTTAAACTACTACTCAGCAGTATATGTAAAAAAAACTCCAATATCCATAGCATGACAAAATAGATCCTGTACGATTTGATTCAAGTCTTTCACTTTCTTCTCTTGACACTTCACACATCCTTTACCTCCTACATGTCAGAAACCCTGGTATCCTTCCCCAAACAGGCCAAGGAGTGACACATTTCCTTGCCTTTACTTGTGTTCCTTCCCCTGCTCAAATCCCCTTCCTGGCCACTTCTGCTGAATTCCTATTCACTCTTCAAGGTCCAAGTGATATGTCACCTCCTCTCTGAAGCCTTATTAAACCCCATCCAAATACAGAATTAATCTCCCACACTTATCACATCATATCATAATTATCTGATTGCATTTTAACTGGATCATTAGAAAGACAGTATTGTGCATTCATGGAAATGTCAATGGAAGAAGGAAAAATGAAGAGCATAATTATAAGGTTGTTTCCTTCATGTAAAAAAAAAAAAGGCAACTTACATTTGCATAGTATTTTCACAGACATTTTATTTAATCCCACAGCAACCTTGTGGATTAGTCACGGAGAGTATTATTTCCCCCATCAATATTAGTGATTCTCCACTCTACTTTTCTAAAATATCATTTAAAAAAAAGACCTTCTTAAGTAGGTTTGCTATATTTATTTTCCCACTTATTTTACTACAATACAAAATCTAAGCACTTGCTAAGAAATTATATTTTGAAACCAGCTAACAGAGGACTTTTTAATTTGAAACAAATTTGTTCAGACCCTGTGCTGAATCTCTTTTGCTTGTGAGTACCAGTCTACTCTCAACCACGATCCTCTCTGTCCTCTGAAGGGAGAGCTGCCCTGTGTTGACAATGTCAATGAGCACTCTTGCCCTTTGTCTTGGACATATAAGAGTGCAGTGGGTTGATCAAAGGGATACAAGAGAGTGGAGTACTGTGGAATTGCCAAGGATAACTGCATCCCTCAACTAAAGGCCATTGGTCCCCTTCAAGGCAGCCCTCACCCCCCAACCCTCTCTGTAACTGTCCTTCCTCTTTACCCCTCAGGGTGGTATTTAAAGTGCTGTTACTAGTTATTAGTAATAAAGTATACAAGCAACTCTACTGGGCACTATATTATCTCTTGTGCTTCCCCTAAGTCCTAGATGCACTTTTCTAAATAGTCCCTTTATTAAACTTTTAAAATTATCCCACTTTGAGTGTGCCATTTGCTACCTGCTAGAACACTGACTGGTGTTACCCCAAACTTATACTGGTCTAAATCAACGGGTTTTCAGATATAAGGTGTGATTTATGTTTCAGAAGAATGTGTGATTTTAATATAGCATCTGCATTTGCTAATGTTTAATATCCTAAATTATTATGGCTCCTGGTAAAAAGTGGCACTGAACGGTAACTGGACAGTTTTATGAAATAAATTTTAGGTGATTAATAAAACATAATCATAATCTGACATAATCATTTTGTTTGTGCTTATTAAATACTAGATAAACCTTAAGATATATTATCTTCCATTATAACGTAAGTGTTATGATACTTGAGAGGGTTTTATCTTTTAACGGCTGCATCCTTCTTAACAAATTTCAAAAGATTAGGATATCAACTGATACTAAAAAACTATTATTGCTGTTTCACAACACTTTTTTCTTACCATTACCACTCCCAGGAAATATTTATAACATACTGGAAAAAAATCATTTATTCTTTCACTGATTCATTTATCCTTCAATTTTTTTTAGCCAAATGCTGTGCTAAGCATAAGAATGTAGAGCTGTCAAGTAAAACAGACAGTCCTTATCTCCTAGATTATAGAACATGGTATAAAGGTTATATAATGTGCTAAAATTTTATGGGTCATTAGAACAATTTTTTGACATACAAATGGTCTCTATATATATATATTTAACATCTTTATTAGAGTATAATTGCTTTACAATGGTGTGTTAGTTTCTGCTTTATAACAAAGTGAATCAGCTATACATATACATATATCCCCATATCTCCTCCCTCTTGCGTCTCCCTCCCACCCTCCCTATCCCACCCCTCTAGTTGATCACAAAGCACTGAGCTGATCTCCCTATGCCATGCAGCTGCTTCCCACTATCTATCTACTTTACATTTGGTAGTGTATATATGTCCATGACACTCTCTCACTTTGTCCCAGGTTACCCTTCCCCCTCCCTGTGTCCTCAAGTCCGTTCTCTACATCTGCGTCTTTATTCCTGTCCTGCCCCTAGGTTCTTCAGAACCTTTTTTTTTTCCCCTGGAGTCTGTCATACAGAGTGAAGTAAGTCAGAAAGAGAAAAACAAATACCGTATGCTAACACATATATATGGAATATATATTTTTATATGCCGTAAATGAGAGCTTATCAAAGGGATAATCAAAGCCTATCAAAGGTAAGTAATTGACCTAACCAAGTGATTTTTTTCAACCTATAGTGCCCCCTATTATATTTAGGTAGTTTAAATATATTTAGAGAATTGAATCAATTTACAAGTAGTCAGAGTCAAATTAACAATTATGACTAAAATGTGTATCTGAGCTATTAAGAGCACAGGTTTTGGAATCAGGAGTGTCTCACCTTGCTTCTAGCTCTGTGACCATAACCAGATAGTCAATATTTCAAACCTGTTTTCCCCTCTGTAAAATGGGGATACTACTATACCTTTCTCCAGGATTTTTGAGGTACAGTAAGAATTATTGCATATATGATCCGTAGCCTGGAGACTAAGGGCTAAATAAAAATAATAGTCAACTCACCTGATTATCCATTGTTCTCCATTCCTTCTGTGAGAAGCAGTGACTTTTGCTCACAACATGGTGAACACTTATGCTAATAGGTTACCAGCTGGGATGAACCCAAGAGTTGAGTTTAACGCCCATAAAGAATGTTATGTTCATTCTCAAACGTGTTTATTTTCAGTGCGTAGTGTTATAAAGGTATAATTTCATATGGTAAACTAATGAAATATGAGCACAGAAAGATAGAGAGCTAGTTCTATTAAAACATTCTGAAGATATTGGAAAGAATTACTCAGTTGTTTACAAAAATACTATGTTAGTTTGTATGTTAATGAAAAAAATAGCTTGAAAAGGATTTTTGATGCAGGCTGACTTACAAGTTCCCACTTCAATTAAAAAAACAAAAAAAACCCCTGAAAATTGTTATCCTTATGGGTGTGATTTTTGTAAAGAAGACAATGAAAATCTCCAATCAAAGATCTATACTAAAAGAAAAGTCTGAACACTGCGTTGAAGATGGGCAAACAAACTTACATTTACATTTTTAAGTTAAAATCAGTGTTTAATATTTTTCTGTATCTTTTAAAGAAATCTATCTCTTTAACTCAGTTTTTTCAGTTAACCTCTCAAATACCACTCCCAATTTCACCAGAACAGAAAATGCCCACTGTACTATGTATTTGATCCTTATTATGTATTACTTTATATAACCATGCCATTGTCCACCAAATCTAGTCCCTTCTTTTTCTGAGCCCACAGCTCTACTGTACATGTTTTCCAGGCTCCCTTACACTTTGATGTGGTCACAAGACTAGATCCTACCTTGGCTTTAACAGCAGGGATGCCTTCTCAGGCTCCTTCCCTACCATCAGCTAGATACAGATGACGAGGCTCTGGGGAATAGCGGAGTCACAGGGTGAAGAAACGTGAATCACCACATGAAGGAAGGCCACCTGCTAACCAGAAGTACACTTATTTGTTCTATTCATCTATCAAGCAAATATTTCTTGGGACTCCACTATATGTTGGACACTTTGCAAGAGGCTGGGCATATATTAGTAACCAAAATAGACAAAGTCTTTATACTCAGGGAGCCAGCTATACAGGTCTCCATAGGCCTGATTGCCTTAAACTCCAATTCCCCTCAAAGCGTCCCTGAGCTATTCCTAAGAGTTCCTGGAGCACTGCTTTTCAAACATCTGTAGCCATAATTACCAGTCACAAACACATATAACATGACCTAGTAAACCCATGTGAAAGTTTACAAAAACAATACTTAGCTTTAATACTATGTACACTGATATTTTCTATTCTAATCTAGTCTAGTCCATTTTAACCTAGTCTATTCTACTGATTTCACTCTCCATGAATGCACAGAAGCTTATAGTTTGAAAAGTATTGTCCAAGAAGGCTCTCTCTCATGGGCCAAGATTCTGGCTTTCCCCTCATGCCTTCACACTGCTTGCCTTGCTGAGGTTCT
This sequence comes from Lipotes vexillifer, assembly GCF_000442215.2. Taxonomy (NCBI): domain Eukaryota; kingdom Metazoa; phylum Chordata; class Mammalia; order Artiodactyla; family Lipotidae; genus Lipotes; species Lipotes vexillifer. The sequence continues at coordinate 517,555 of NW_006795956.1, read as the reverse complement.
CTCTCTATTACACACAAATTTCTGTTCCATGTAATTGTCTTAAAAATCCCATTTCCATCTTAAAAATGATACAACTCACCCTAGCTACGATTTCTGAACATGGACAGGTGCTTCATAATTTTTCTTAATACAATAGCCACTGGAATCTTACCTTTGACATGATTTTACTAAAAGCTTGAGGAAAACGTAGGGAACGCACAACTATTAGAAATGGCAATTCTAGTGAACTACTTAAGATGCAATAACATTATCTCTGGGATTTCTCCTATACTAATTTTGGGGCAGAGGGCATGGGTAGGGCATAGATTAAACAATAGTGGCCATGAGGAAAATGGTAAAGCTGAGTGACAGGTGCAGTGGAACTTCATTGTGCTATTCTTCTGTTTGTGTGTGTGTGTGAAATGGTTCATGATAAAAGATTTTAAAAAGACAGAGGTAGAAAAAGAAAAGGAAAGAGGGAGGGAGGGAGGGAGGGAGGGGGTAAATAAAGAAAGAAAGGAGGGAGGGAGGGAGGGAGGGATTGTGGAAAAGAGAAACAAAAAAAAAAGGAAGAAAGAGAAGGAGAGAAAGGAGAGAAGAGGGAAGGAAGGAAGGGAGGAAGAGAGGGAAATGACTGCTCATAACCTATATCCCAAATTTGATCTCATTAACTGAGTCAGCTCCCTGTAGCTTCCATGTGGCAGGATCTAAGGTTCTCAGCTCTGAGAATATGCACCTGTCCCACAACTGCATATTTAAAGGGACTACCAACTTGACTTTCCCAGATAAAAGAGAATTCTTATTCAAAGGTGAAGACTGCTGGTAACTTTCTGAATGGCCGAGCTTTTTCAGCTTTGAAATCTCCAAGGTCCATTTTCCATGCACTAATATGCACGTGGATATATGCAATAGCTGTTCCTTACATATATCAATACAAATTCTCTTAAAAGCTTCTCTGAAAGAAGCTACTGTTTCCTGCTCCCCTAGTTAGGAGACCATAAAGAGGAGTATGCATGTGCTTTGCTACCTACCCACTACCAGTTTCAGACCATTGTCCAAGGAGTACTTCCAAAAACCTCCCTTCTATTTATATACACTTTCTATATCCTCAGTACTATCTGTTTTGACCAACAGGACATTTCATCCTTTATGAAGACTGTAGAATTTGACTTATGATTACTATCTATGGTAGATTTTAATTATTCAACAAGGCTGGTATCTGGGCTGCTGTTCTGAGGTCTAGGATATGCTAACTAGGAACTATATCATTGCTCCTGAATCTGTTCCAATGATTGAGGAACTTCTGTTTTTCTGAAGTAAGGACAAACTGTACCACAGGCTTGCTCAGCCTTGGGTGCTATGATGTCTTATTGACGGTCTCCAGTTCAGAACTCAGTCTAACATGAGCCTCAGAACTCTAGTCCTAGGGAATGTCCTGACTGGCAGGATCAGTCACAGGCCTGGGAAGCTGTTTTCTCAGCTACCAAGCAGTGATACTTGCTCTAATCTCCTGCCTCATATGGGATAATCCACATTAGATCACAAAAGTTGAATTTGTAGAGTCTCCTTTCTACACACCAAGTCCTCACTTACTGATTACATTTCTGTCTGTTTCTGGTCACAGTGGTGTTCACCTTGCTCTTGCATCTGACTATTTCTTTTTTGAAATATTTTATTTATCATTGTTTGATGTTTAGAGGGGTGTGTGTTGGGAGTACGTTTGTTTACATATTTTCTATGTATGAACTCACAAGGCACCTGCATTGAAATCTCATATTCATTTTTTTTTTTTTTTTGCGGTACGCGGGCCTCTCACTGTCGTGGCCTCTCCTGTTGCGGAGCACAGGCTTCGGACGTGCAGGCTCAGCGGCCATGGCTCACGGGCCCAGTTGCTCCGCGACATGTGGGATCTTCCTGGACCGGGGCATGAACCTGTGTCACCTGCATCGGCAGGCGGACTCTCAACCACTGCGCCACCAGGGAAGCCCCCTTATATTCATTTTTATATTCAAGCCTAACCATGACCCTCTATTTCCCACATGTCCTTCTTATTTTCCTGTCTCAGTGCCCTTGCTCTTCACCTTTCCAAATGGTCCTTCCCTGTGTTACTCTGTTTAAATCCTATTAAGTTTTTCCTACTCAACTCTCTAGTCATTTCTTCCAGAAAGCATTCCTTGTTCTTACCAGCCAGAAGTAATGGTTCTAGCTCTGGCTTCAAACGACATATCATCTCTCTGTCTCTTTGAGAACGGTTTCAATAGTCTTTCAACAAATTTTTAGGGGCCTATACTGTGTCAATACCTATACTTGACTCTGCACCTAGTAGAGGTGTAACTCATCATCTGATGTCTTGTACGTTGTACCTATTTATGCACATGACTTATTTCCCCTATTGAAATATAAGCTCCTTGAAGCCAAAAGGTCTATTTCAGTCATCCTTTTCTCCCCAATGGCCTTTTGTGCCAAATTAATGCTCACTGAACTGATATAAATTCAATAAAGAGAAAAATTCATGAATAAATCAGATGATATACTCTCAGTCCCACTAGATTGTACTTATTTAGAGTGCTTGACCATACTTTACACATTTTTCATTCTCAGGATCTAGGAAAATGGTCGGTTATATTCAACAAGTAATTGTGGAGGATGATAATGGTGATATTTTGATTCTTATTTTAGTCAACCAAAGTGTGCAGAAACAATGTAAAAATACACTTTAAAATCATCTTATTACAAATATTTCATATTCAAAATTATTAATTAAAAAGTACTTTTTCCATCTGGTTCTCTCATTACTGAACTAGAACAGCTTTTCTCTTTTCCTTCTTTTATAATGTAAGCTTTATTTTTTAAGAACTCCTTCAGGATTTTAATTAACCTTTCTTTTCCCCATTGTGCTAAACTATTTCTTATTTCATCTTTGCCTCTATGTAAAGGACTCCAGAAAATTATTTGAAGACTCTGCTACTATTTTTCATCTAATCAGATTTCCCCGCTTCTGATGAAGCAAATTCAGGTGTCTTTCTTCTAAATTCTCATATTTCTTACTTCAATATTTTCCATGTAGTTTTTCTCTCATTACTCTAGCCATGGGATTAAACGGAAAGGCGATTGTTGGTTTTAAACAATACCTGCTTAAACCCCAGATAAATAGGGTTTTCAATGAGAATCACATTCTTTTTAAGACATCTAAGTATACGTACTTTACTTCTGTTGCTATAATAAATATTTAGAAAAACTAATTTAAATTTTGGTATTCTTAATTTCTTCATACAATCTGCAGATCTCAAAAGTTACACACAACATGAAGAATTACCAGAAATTCTCAGATTCAAGACTACTGATTAAGTACTTTCAGAGAACAGGGGTTTTATAGGGTGAGCGGAATATGTGGGTAAGATAATTGAATATAGTTATCTTAATCTTCATAACACATTGCTTCCAACCTCATTGCCTTTCATTCTTGCAGCTTCCCTGACACCAAAGCACTTACCATTTGTTCAGTCAAAATTTAATAAAAGGAGAAAACTGCTATGTTATTTTCCCAAATGTTTACTGTGTGCATTTCTCATTTGCCAGTGTTTTGATTGGCAGTTTTATATAAGCCTGGATTTTAATTTTATATGAAATCTGATGGGAAGTATATTTTAGAAGTCATAATCAAAAATGACTGCAGCTCCCCTGTGTGTGTTTTTCTAAGGAACCTTAGTTTCCCCAAGTTGAATTTCATAGTCCTGAGACCCAGAGAAGATATGTATTTATAGGCTGCAATCACTTTTGCTACTTGTGGAAATAAATAAATAATTGCAAACCCTTTTAAACTTTACTTTGGTGGAAGTAATTAGGTACTGTTTGTTACATTTTTATAAGTTTCCTAAAATCTCCTGAGTGGCTTTCTCTTTTTGGTGTTCTTTTTTCCTTTTGGTGTCTATTGAATACCTTGTGACTGAACAGAGTTTAGAGCCATGGGGCAATGGTCATAAAATAAATGAACTATTTTTATTATTCACCTTTGATTACCATCCTCAAAACTTTTTGTTTTATGTTCTTTAGGTCCTGGCTACTTCAAGCATGGTCCATGGACCAGAGCATCCCCATCACTTGGCAATTTGTAACAAATGCAGAATCTCAGGTTCCACCACAGACCTACTGAATAAGAATCTGCATTTTCAATCAAAACTACAATGAGGTACCACCTCACACTAATCAGAATGGCCATCATTAGAAAGTCTACAAATAACAAATGCTGGAAAGGATGTGGAGAAAAAGGAACCCTCTTGCACTGTTGGTAGGAATGTAAATGGGTGCAGCCACCATGGAAAACAGTATGGAGGTTCCTTAAAAATCTAAAAATAGAGCTGCCATATGATCCAGCAATCCCACTCCTGGGCATATATCTGGAGAAAGCAATACTTTGAAAAGATACATGAACCCCAATGTTCATTACAGCACTATTTACAATATCCAGGACATAGAATCAATGTAAATGTCCATCAACAGAGGAATGGCTAAAGAAGATGTGGTATATACATACAATGGAATATTACTCAGCCATGAAAAAGAATGAAATAATGCCATTTGCAGCAACATGGATGGACCTAGAGATTACCACACGAAGTGATGTAAGTCAGAAAGAGAAAGACAAATACCATATGATATCACACATATGCAGAATCTAAAATATGACACAAACTTATCTGTGAATCAGAAAGAGACTCACAGACATAGAGAACAGACTTGTGGTTGCCAGTGGTGGGTGGGAAGGTAGGGCTGAATTGGGAGTTTGGGATTAACAAATGCAAACTATCATCTATATGTATAACTGAATCACTTTGCTGTGCACCAAAAACTAACACAACATTGTAAAGCAACTATATTTCAATAAAATAAAATTTTTTAAAAAAGAATCTGCATTTTAACAAAAAGCTCAGGTAATTAATATGTCTTTCAAATTTTGAGAAGCACTAATCTAGATAAATTTTGTTATATACATTAAGACCTTTCCCACACTTTTATCAGCTGATTTTAAATGCTTCTCACGCCCCCAACTTAGTTTCCCATGCCGTGAAGTTCATGCTCTATTCTCCAATGTCAGAGAAAGGAGTTAGTATTACAGTAGTGAGGAAGAGTGTCCTGAATTTCCAGCTAATGTAAAGGCATCACTTTTGGCAGCATTGCTTCTTTATTTTAACTATTTGGATGGCAAAATTTCCGAAATGCATCACAGATTTCTTAATCTCTGAAAATAGGGTACACTGAACATAATTCACTCTTTC
>NW_006795956.1:486518-512131 GCF_000442215.2 Lipotes vexillifer | reverse complement strand
CGCAGGCCTCTCACTGTTGTGGCCTCTCCCATTGCGGAGCACAGGCTCCGGACGCGCAGGCCGTCCCAGACCAGGGCACGAACCCATGTCCCCTGCATCGGCAGGCGGACTCTCAACCACTGCGCCACCAGGGAAGCCCTATGATGTTGTTTTAATTCATTTAATTAATTTTTTCTCCTTTCATAGCAATGTTGCTTTCTCATTATGTTTTGCCATTCCCAGTGACAGTCTTTCCTCTCACTCCCGTTACTACTTAAGCAATGGTGTAATTCTGCTACTCACAGCTCTCTGCTTTATTGAGGCAGATTTCTCTTTGTTGTTTTTGTGTTTATTTTTGCTTTTGTCTAGTATTTTCCCTTCCTTGTTTCTGATTTTCTTTTCCTGCTACATATTATCCCATCTGACAATTGCAGTCTTTTAAATTGCTATATTTAGTTCATTTACATTCACAGTACATAAGGATATGTCTGGTTTTATATTTACTGTCTATCTATTTGCTTTCTATTGAACTTGTTTTATCCTACTATTTCTTTCTTTTCTTACTCTTTTTTTTGGTATTAATAAAATTGCTTATTATACTATTTCTACTCTGTAACTTTAAATTTTTAATATTGTTTTAGTGGTTACCCTAAATTATAACATATATTTTAGATTTATTGAAGCCTTATATAAATTAATAATGGAAAATTTTTAGTTTTAGTCTTACAAAAATTAATGATTTTAGCACTTTCACAATAATGCTAAAATTTTAGAACACTTTAATTCCATTTAATTTTCTCAATTTTATTATTGTCATGTACTTTAACTCTACATATATTTAAAATTCTCAGACATACTATTATTGTTTTGCACATTATTATCTTTGTACATTATTGTTTATACATGGTTTTTTCAATTGTTATTTCCAGTCAATATCCATTTATATTTACCCACATATTTACCCTTTTTGTTGGTCTCCATTTCTTGGTGCAATTTCATATTTTTGCTAGATATACACTTCTAGGTTGGCAGTTATTTTTGCTCAGCACTTTATGATGTCATTCCATTGCCTTTTGTTTTCATCATTTCTGTTGATGAGTCAGCTGTCCATTTTGTTGCAAGTAATATGTCTTTTGTTCTCTGGCTGCTCTTAATATTTTCTCTTTCTATTTGGTTTTCAACTATCTTACTCTATGTCTCTAGGTGAGTTTTCACTTGTATTTGACAGGCTTTAGGCTTATAGAATTTTTTGAATCTGTAGACTGATACACTGTCAGTTTGGGAAAATTCTTAGCATTATCTCTCCAGCTATTGCTTCTGCCTCTCCTTTCTTTCTGTTATTTCTGAGACTCCAATAACACACATGTAAAATATTTTCATTTTTTCACATCGGTCAAAACATTGCAGAAGGAACATTTGCTCCTGGATGGGTTAAAGTAGTCTGCAACAGAACTGTGCAGCTACAAAGGACAATTAGGAAAACTTGATACAATTCAGAGATCCTTGGTTTAAGAGTATTGATGAGCTGCTGAGGTAACGAAATCAGAGAAACTGATATGAAAAAAATAGACCTTAGAAAAATGAGATGACATCTGTAGCTACTTTTACCCAGTATTCTCAGATTCTTGATGTGGGAAAATGGCTGAGAACCCAGAGTTAAAAGTTTCCACTTATCACACATCTTACAGGTTGCTAAATCAAAGAAAAGTTAATTTTTTTAGGAGCATGGTCAGATTTCAAGTCTTTTTTTCTTATCTATTTTGGTTCGTAATGTAGTACAAATAAACTTGGCTTTAAATTTAAATAAATCTGCGTTTGAACCCTAGGTCCACTATTAAGTGTATGATCTAGGGCACATTAAATATTCTCTCTGAAAATGTTTATACATATTTTAAAAAGGAATAATAATAGTACTAAACATTTTGGATTGTGGTGATGAATAGCAATAGCTGAAATAAATGTGTTTGGTACAAAATAGATATTTGAAATGTCAACTGTTCTTAGAGAACACCTAAATTATCCTTTACATAATTGATGAAAAGGTGCTAGGTGCTTTAAAAATAATACAGTTCTTTGTGCTGAATCATAAACCTCTGACTGAAACCCTGTAGTAATGACTCAAATGTGAATTGAAAAGGGGGAGTACTGTAATCTGTTCTCTTCATGACCAAACTTGTCACCTCTCTGAGCTCTTATCCTGAGATGTGAGTGCAATCTTATAGGAATGCAAGTGCTCAAACACATCTTTGCACTCATTTCACTTTTCCTTTCCAACTCTTCTTGGTCTCATATTAACTCATGGAGACTCTAGGACAAAGAACTTTATTGGAAAGAGGGAAAAGTTGTTTTTGTAGGCTCACATACTACAAAATAGGCATAATTTTTAATGTTTGAGATGAGTATGTGCTTTAATATTTGTTAAATACTTACTATGTGTCAGACACTAGTGCAATTATTTTACATGTATTAATATTTTTAATCCTTATAACAATGCTATGAGGTGGGTACTATTGCTATCCTTATTTTGTAGATGAGAAAACTAAGGTAGATATTTTAAATAATTTTTGCAACATTTCACAGCTGTGAAGTGGTAGAGCCAGGAAAACAACACTGGTGGTCTAATTCTTAATCACTATGTAATAATGCCTCTTACAATTACTACTATATTCACTATAAACATTGCCTTAGAGTTTGGAATCCTGGCTGGTTAAAATCATCATTCATTAAGGGCAGAAAAAGAAATGTGCATAGTTTTTGTTATAACTAAACTTTGGAAATTCATTGTCTTTTTATGTATACTGAATTTAATTAAAATTCCTTGGGGAAACACATCCTATTCTTTAAAAACTATACTGCAACTAGTCTCAATGTCAGATAAGTACCTCTACCCCCAAATGTACATAAAAATATCCACTGGAGAATTTTCATCATAATTTGATATTTTTAAGTGCTTACAGAATATCAGCTCTGCATTTGGTAGTCCTCTAGTTCTATTATGAAATGTTTGCCTGGATCTATTCCTTCAATAGTAAATACAGAAAATGGGTTATTATTATAAGAGAGCAGCTCCTTGAAATTATGCAATTCTAATTCACTCTCTTACTCATACTAAATCATAATATTGGTAGGGAATCTTCTTGCACTTCTGCTATGTCCATCATTTATTTAATCAAAAAATCTCACAGACATATTGCAAAATGGTTTAATAGTGTAGTTATACTTTTAAAAATTCTTTTTTCAAATATATACATTTATTTACTTATTTGGCTGCACTGGGTCTTAGCTGCAGCATGTGGGATCTAGTTCCCTGACCAGGGATCGAACCTGGGCCCCCTGCATTGGGAGTGTGGACTCTTAACCACTGGACCACCAGGGAAGTCCCTTTTTTCTTCCCCCCATCATTTTCACCTTAACCTCCAAATGGAAGAGTCATCAGAGCACAGGTAAAATCAACTTGAAATCAAGACTAACTCATAGTTTGGAAGGTTTCCTAGAATATAGTTTCAGAACACAAATGCCACTTATCTCATGGCCTTTCCAAAACCTAGCTCTTAGATGTGTTACATGTGAACAGTCAGGTTTTTTAATAAGTGTACAAATTGAACCCATGAACCATTTCTTTATATTTCTGCATTATATTTGTAGCATTCTATGTTAAGTAAACGTGTTCTTTTCACAAACTCTCTCTTCTGTCACTTGCACATTTGGGTAGCAGCCATCACCATAAGCTGGCGTCAGGAAATTCGAATATGTGAAATGTAAAGGATAAGAAATCTGGGGCTTCCCTGGTGGCGCAGTGGTTGAGAGCCCGCCTGCCGATGCAGGGGACACGGGTTCGTGCCCCGGTCCGGGAGGCTCCCACATGCCGCGGAGCGGCTGGGCCCGTGAGCCACGGCCGCTGAGCCTGCGCGTCTGGAGCCTGTGCTCCGCGACGGGAGAGGCCGCAGCAGCGAGGCCCGCGTACCGCAAAAACAAACAAACAAAAAAAAACAGAGTAAGAAAAAGAAATCTGACCACTTTTTCCGGGCTCAGGTTTTAAGCATGTGAACTTAATCCTGGTGTTCTCTGGGTTCTCCTCCTTCTGCCAGTCACAATTTCTAATTAGCTTTCCCAATGGAGGAAGAAGATGAATTATATTTTAATATCTAGAGACTAAACTTAGTTTATATTTTAGCAAGTTAGCACTTCTTAGCAGTTGATTTACTCTTGAAGCTGCAAAATCTGTGAGCTTGCAATTAATCATATGTTGGCCATTTTCTTTCAAAAATGTTCAGTTTGGCTGTCTGTATCATAATAGGGGAAAACATGTAATTTATGCAGTTTAGAAATTATAGCCCTGTGTTTAACTATGTCATAATATATTTTCTCACCCGCTCATTGTTCCTAACACTATAAAAGAATGTCATTTCACTGGAATTTATTTAAGCAAAACCTTTAAAATAAGATCCCTAGCAAAACAGTAACCTCTTGGAGTTGCACTTTATTTTTCTTTAAATGGGTGCTTTTAGGATTTGTTTTGACCACTCTTGATCTTGTGGCAACTTTTAAAAATAAATTTTAAACAGAGGAGAGCATTTTTGGCTTTCTTTTTGCAATAAGAATACTTTATCTTTTAAAAATTGTCTTTAATATTCTCATGTGCGTAACACGTGTAGAAGTATTCTGTTAATATGCACAGAATACACAAAACAACTCCCCAGTGGCAACGTGATAATTTAAAGACACTATAAATTCAAAGCAATAGATATCTTTTAATTCACTGAATTAAAAAAAAGGCACTTATTTAAAAATCAAAAACAGTACATATTTTAAGCAGTTTCCCCAACTAACCTCTGCCAGAAAATTAACCCAAAAACTGTTTGACATCCTTGAATAGTATATCACATGCATACTGATCACTCACTGTACTCTGAAACAAATCAATTAGCCTGCCAATTGTGTTCATTAGAATTCATTCATATCTCTATAAAAAGTTAATTAAAAATAAGAATGAGGAGGAAATCATGTCTAACATTCTTATTAAATCCAAATCACCAAAGTAATTTCAAATCTAAATCAACAATCATTACTAAAACCCTCCCTCCAATAGGTACAGTCTACCTGAAAATCAGATAAAGCAGATGTGAACATTTAACTCTTTGATAAAGGTATTTGTTATAGCACTATTATATTATTTTCTTGTTGATGTGTCTCTTTTCGGCTAAACCTCTGAATTTCATTAGCATAGGTGAATACTAAAACTAGCACTGTACCTCGTTTTTCAAAAAACTCAGTTTAACAGAGCATTTTAAAATGAATGACAGCACAAAATAACCAGTGGAGCACAGCATTCTAAGCCAAATGAAATTATCTTGATATAAGGACCATAGCATGTAGAAACCAACTGCCGAAACAGAAACAATTCCACAAACAGTAGCTTTCTGGTTCCTAAAAGAGACTCTGTTCCTAACATGCTATCTAAATGCCTCCGGTAGAGCTGTTGAAAGCAAAAAGTGTTTGAATGTGAAATGTTCTGATTATAACATGAGCTCTCTCCCAGACTCTCTATTTCTTCCATATTGGGTAAGGCATCAGCTCCTTTTGTTTCCAGAGGCCCAAAATGAGAGCCTACGTGAGGGTGGAAGAATCTTCCTGACAAGCCACAGAAAGCTCGAGACTAATTTCATATTCAGTTCTTGGCACTGAGGTCTGGGTGGAGGTGGGCAGGTCCACCCTGCCTTTCAGTCTCATTAATCATTTGGCTTTCCCTGGCTGCTCGCAGCATCTTCTGGAGGAACCCTTCTCTTTATTCATTCAGACAACCCTTTGGATTAAACAGAGCCAGCTAAATGTCAAAGCAAATCTGAGTCTTGATGCAGATAATCATTTCAATAATATTTCTCCATTTGTGCCCAAACACCAGGGGAATAAAGCTTTTCTGCTGTCAGGTACTGTAAGACTGCAGTTGGTATAAATGCTTGACACTGAGCCAGATGGCTTAGCCGTACCTCAAACATATGTTCAACAAGCAGGCTTGCACACATTGGAATTTTATTATTTTGAACTGGTGAGGCTTGCATATTTATTTACTTGACCCCCTTTGGTGCCACTTTGGTATTAAAACAATCAGTTATAAAGCTTCTCCAAGCAATAGGGTAGGGCTAGTTTATAAACTTCTTGTCAGTTTCATATCACCACCTACAGTGAAGTACTCCTCATCTTGTGGCCTCCTCTTGATAATTTAACGAAAAAAGGTGGCAAGGTGCATGTGGGTGAGGCAGGAAGGAAACGGGAATTGAAGGAGAGAATGCTGGCCTACCTCAAAGATAAAGATGAATGTGCTCTTTTCTAACCAACTCTTTATATGACCTGGGGACAAGTAATTTTCTCATGTATTACCATATATATTTCACTCAGAAAATCTTGTCTGGGCTTTAAGGAAATAGACCATTGAAATATACAGCTACACATACCCTTCAAAATATCAGAGGTAAATCTATATACGTGTATACACACACAACTTTGCACCCACCATCATATACGTGTGTCACTGTATGTTTATATGTGTAATAAAAATGAAAAGTCATGCTATTGGTTTTGCCAAGGAAGAGTTTGCAATGATTACAAATATTTATCATGCTGCTAACATATTCTTCAAAATAAAATGTGAATGGTTTGCTACTTAGTGGAAAATATATCTACAGAAAAGTTAATTTCATATTACTTAATAGGTTCAAATTCAGCTTTAAAAAAGGCCAGGGAAGAGAAATCGAAAATAGGAATATTGCAAATGAAATATTCAGGTTTCTGTGTGTAGATTCTACACAGTGAAAATATTTTTACCGGTAATAACATGGTGTCTTAGGGATTTTATAGTTTATCAATTCCAAAGCTTTAACAGAAAGAAAATTCAGGCCCAGAGAAATGTACTGACTCACCCCAAATCACACAGCAAGTAAACATACACCAGAACAACTCAAGGCACGTGTCTCCCACACACTACCCCACCTATTTTCTGTGTCATGTACGTTTGCCCTTCTACCAAAGTGAACTTTTGCTGAACAACTGGCTGTAAAACAAGTGTCCTACTGGGAGATATAAATCAACGTGAGATAAAATGCTCCTAGGACAATGGTTCTCAACACTATCAGACTCAATATATCCCTTTTTATAACGAATATATTGTAATGTCCCCAGTATTATTCTGAATTAAAATCCATAGATAATGAAACTTACTTATAGATAACTTTTAAACATAAACTCAATGCCTTAATTATAATATAAAGAATAAGTGAATGGAAAGTAGAAATTGATGGAATATGTATGTATGTGCGTGTGCGTATGTGTTTTCTTATGTTAAACATTTGGAAACAACTGTACTAGATAATATAGTGAAGTCATTATATGTTTGCTCCTTAAGAATTGTCAGAAACATATAGCTACAAAATGCAGGGTATTTCATCAGTGACTTAAATACCATGAAAGATTGTTGCTGATGATTGACAAGATTTTCCAAGATGGTGAACCAAATCTTGGTAAAATTCCAAACCAAATTACAACCATTGAAAGTTCATTATTTTGATTACTCTTATCTATGTGGTTTTGAATTCTTAAAAAAGGTTACACAGGGCTTCCCTGGTGGTGCAGTGGTTGAGATTCTGCCTGCCGATGCAGGGGACAAGGGTTCGTGCCCCGGTCCGGGAGGATCCCACGTGCCGAGGAGTGGCTGGGCCAGTGAGCCATGGCTGCTAAGCCTGCGGGTCCGGAGCCTGTGCTCCACAGCGGGAGAGGCCACAACAGTGGAAGGCCCGTGTACGGCAAAAAAAAAAAAAAAGGTTACACATATTAAACTATGCAGATTGACTTTGTTTTAATATGTAAATTGAGACTCAGATAATTATCAACAGGGTTTTCAACTTCCCGAATGGCTATCTGGATGGACATTTAAAGATCATGCGCTATTCAGGACAGTTCTTCAGTGCAGGGACTGTCCTGTGAAATACAAGATGTCTAATGTGGTACCTCTCGTCCAATAAATGACATTAGTTCTCCTCAACAACTGCAACAACCAACAATGTCCCCACAGCTCCCATAATGCCTCAGAGAAGAACCATCATCACAGAATATTTTAGGTGGTATATCTTCAGCATAGGAATCAAGGTAACTGATATTAAAACCTTGAAAAAATTAGTCATATATGAAGAATACATCATTTTAAATAAATTCTTAATTTTAAGCATTATACATGCCTGAATTTACATCCTTTATACATCTGCAGAAAGGAATTTCATTTTAAAGTGGTTTTAAATTGTGCCTTTGCAAACAGGTAACAGAACATAATTTCAAGATCAAATATCCTAAACAAACATTAATATAAAATATAGTTTTATTTAAAATGTAATTCATGTTAAATTTAATATTGGTTTAATTATATTTTATAATAACCCAATACTTAAAAACAACATCAAATTTTTTTGCAATAGCAACACTTTTTTTTATGTAGATGTCGGTATTGAGTAAACACTATTTACTCAATATAGAATTTACAAGAGATTTTTATGTCAGTCTAGGGAAATAGTACAACTACCTCTGGAAATAAAAGATAACACATCTTTGAGTATAACTTGTGTTAGCTATCCTTCACATTTACATCTTTATATTGGCCTATGATCACTGCAATCAGATTCAGTAATTATGCACTTTCGGAACCCTTAGTTGACTAGGATGCTGAGAATTCCTCTTATATACGCCCAGTTTTTCTTAGAGGCTTTTAACTCTCTCAACCCACCTGTATGTCAGCAACATGTTACACAATTCTTAAGAGACTATCTCATTATATATGTTACTCTAATACTTAATGCACTGTTTGTTACTTGTATTATTTCTTTTCTTTTCTGAATTGTTTAACTTTCAGTTGCAGCATTGCTCCACAAAAGAGCATAAAAACAGCATCTGCCTCTTAATTCTCTTCTCTGTTGTACTTTTACTGTGTGAAAGATCTCCACCATATCCAAGAGAGAAACAGAAACAACTGAAGAACAGGAACCAATTCCATGTCATGATGGGTCTATACTGAAATGTACAGTGTATCTTTCTCTTTTTAAAATTACTTCATGTCACTTAGCCATTCCAAGGATTCCAAGACACAATGGAAAACTACAAAACACAAGGGCATTCAGTTCAGCGTTATGCTAAAGCTTCCGCAAGCCACTTTCCAACCAAGTTAACAATAAAAATCACTGTGACTTGGACTAGGAACAAGGTTGTAGGGATAGCTTTCATTCCCTACGACAGCACAGAATACATTACTCCTTTTCTGAGGGTATTCTGCCAGTAATGTGCCCAATGCTACCAACGGGGACTTGTTTCTCTCAATCAAAATAGCTGGCTTAACACAAAAATAACCAATTTGTGGTGGGAGAAGGAAAGAGTAAAATTTAGTAAGCCCTGGTGCTGAGGCAGCAATAGTTGAATAAGAGTGGCATTATTAAGCACATGTAATTTGTTTTTCATCTCATAGGTGGGTAGTAGATGATGATTTTGAAAGGTGAAAATGGAAAATGACAGAGATAATAAGCACCTACTCTATTGTTTCCAAAACACAATCCCCTCCTTCACACTCACAACCAAGTTGGTAGGATGACTACTCAAATACAAGGTGCTGAGAGGAGATCAGAAAGATCATTGAATCTGAGCATCCATGTAGACACAAACAGCTGTTAACAAGTGGATGCAGTTCTGGCTTTGGCATTAGAGTAATCAGTAGGGATAATATTTTATGCAACTAAACAACCAGAGAGAACACAGAAATGAGATCTCAGAGGGCATGGAACTGGGGAAGATCCTTTAGAGTAATGATTTCTTATTTATGTATGTGCTATTCTTTCAGAGACCTGATTAAAATACAGATTCTGGTTCAGCAAGTCTGTGGCACAGCTTAAATTTTACTTTTCCAACCAACTCCCAGGCGATGCCCATGCTGTTAATCTGTGGAGCACACTATGGGTAGTGATGCTTCAGAGAGCCTTGGAAACATAAGACCTTTCTTTAGAATTGGGAGGCTGATGGGGAATTGTAACACAGAAAGGTACATGCAAAGAGAAACTCTAGAAGGGATAAAAACAAAGAAACAAAACCTAATAAGGTTAACATCACACATAGGAAACAGAAGGCAACAAGTAAAAGAAAAGACATCCTCCTCCTGCCTAGACAGAAAAAAAAAACACCCAGCATATGGATGCAGTGCATAAATGTGCAAATGCAGTGACAGAGAGCAAGATGGAAGAAGGAATGCCTTTGTCTTGTGCTTCATAAACCTGACCTAAAAATATTCAGAGGACTATAGATAATAGTATTAGAAAAGAAGGCAAGCCACTTGTAGATAATGTGTGAAACAAAGCAAACAAAAAATGTAATGAAAAAACTGCATTTATACTGCAGGTCCTAATGGCTAAAAGGTTTTATAAATCTCTAGAAAGAAATCATTAGCAGTGAAAAGAGAATTACTCTGATGCTGTCTATAATTGATTAGTTTTATAGATGCCTAAAATAATGCCCAATAGTCCTGTTGCGTTTAACTAAATATTTGGTTTAACTTCACATGATAGCTTTCAAAGTTCTAAGTTTAAGAGACTCTCCAATCAATGTGAGAAAGAGAATATGGAAACAAGAGGGGATCCCACTACCCAATTAAAAACACTGCATTTGTCTCCTCACCAGTTATACCAAGGTTTTTGAGGGAACAATGTTCAAACCAAGATATTGGTTACTATAACATCTGCAATACTACAGAAGATACACCAATACTGATCAAGATTTTTCTCATTAGAAAAGGATATGATGCCAAATAACACATGTGTTAAGAAGATTGAGACCTTGAGCACGACTGGGCACTACAAAATTTTTATCATAGTTTTTACCCTATTAAGATTAAAGTAATGAGTGTGGAAGGCCACTAAAATTTGAGTCCATCTGTTAAAGAATTAAGGGTAAGAAGTATCCGTTAGTGCTTAATTTCATTCCTAAGTCCAGATCTTTTTAAACACTGTTCTATAGAAAATATTCCTGAATGAGGCAAGAGCATAGACAATGATGTGTAAATAATTTTGATGATAAACCAACACTAATTTTGTATTACTTACTTGTTATTATCATTTTACTACAAAAGGATATGTCTTGGGATATGCTGTTGTCCCAAGATGTGTGATAGGTCATTCTTTTCTTGAATGAATGAATATATTTTAACATATTTATTGGAGTATAATTGCTTTACAATGGTGTGTTAGTTTCTGCTGTATAACAAAGTGAATCAGCTATATGTATACATATATCCCCATATACCCTCCCTCTTGCATCTCCCTCCCACCCTCCCTATTTCACCCTTCCAGGTGGACACAAAGCATGGAGCTGATCTCCCTGTGCTATGCGGCTGCTTCCCACAACTCTCTATTTTACATTTGGTAGTGTACATATGTCCATGCCACTCTCTCACTTCGTCCCAGCTTACCCTTCCCCCTCCCTGTGTCCTCAAGTCCATTCTTGACATCTGCGTCTTTATTCTTCTCCTGCCCCTAGGTTCTTAAGGACCTTTTTTTTTTTTTAGATTCCATATATATGTGTTAGCATACGGTATTTGTTTTTCTCTTTTTGCCTTACTTCACTCTGTATGACAGAATCTAGGTCCATCCACCTCACTACAAATAACTCAATTTTGTTTCTTTTTATGACTAATATTCCATTGTACATATGTGCCACATCTTCTTTATCCATTCCTCTGTTGATGAACATTTAGGTTGCTTCCATGTCCTGGCTATTGTAAATAGTGCTGCAATGAGCATTGTGGTACATGACTCTTTTGTAATTATAGTTTTCTCAGGGTATATGCCCAGTAGCGGGATTGCTGGGTCATATGGTAGTTCTATTTTTAGTTTTTTAAGGAACCCCCATACTTTTGTCCATAGTGGTTCTATCAATGTATATTCCTACTAACAGTGCAAGAGGGTTCCATTTTCTCCACACCCTCTCCAGCATTTATTGTTTGTAGATGTTCTGATGATGGCCATTCTGACCAGTGTGAGGGGATCCCTCATTGTAGTTTTGATTTGCATTTCTCTAATGATTAGTGATGTTGAGCATCCTTTCATGGGTTTGTTGGCAATCTGTATATCTTCTTTGCAGAAATGTCTACTTAGGTATTCTGCCCATTTTTGGATTGGGTTGTTTTTTTGATATTGAGCTGCTTGTATATTTTGGAGATTAATCCTTTGTCAGTTGCTTCATTTGCAAATATTTTCTTCCATTCTGAGGACAGTCTTTTCATCTTGTTTATGGTTTCCTTGGCTATGCAAAAGCATTTAAGTTTCATTAGGTCCCATTTGTTTATTTTTGTTTTTATTTCCATTTTTCTAGGAGGTGGGTCAAAAAGGATCTTGCTGTGATTTATGTCTTAGAGCGTTCTGCCTATGTTTTACTCTAAGAGTTTTATAGTGCATGGCCTAACATTTAGGTCTTTAATCCATTTTGAATTTATTTTTGTGTATGGTGTTAGTGAGTGTTCTAATTTCATTCTTTTACATGTAGCAGCCCAGTTTTCCCAGCACCACTTATTGAAGAGGCTGTCTTTTCTCCATTGTATATTCTTGCCTCCTTTACCAAAGATAAGATGACCATATGTGCATGGGTTTATCTCTGGGCTTTCTATCTTGTTCCATTGAACTATCTTTCTGTTTTTGTGCCACTACCATACTGTCTTGATTATTGTAGCTTTGTAGTATAGACTGAAGTCAGGCAGCCTGATTCCTCCTGCTCCGTTTTTCTTTCTCAAGATTGCTCTGGCTATTCGGGGTTTTTTGTGTCTCCATACAAATTTTAAGATTTTTTGTTCTGGTTCTGTGGAAAATGCTATTGGTAGTTTGATAGGGATTGCATTGAATCTGTAGATGGCTTTCGGTAGTACAGTCATTTTCACAATGTTGATTCTTCCAATCCAGGAACATAGTATATCTCTCTATCTGTTTGTATCATCTTTAATTACTTTCATCAGTGTCTTATAGTTCTCTGCATAGAGGTCTTTTGTCTCCTTAGGTAGGTTTGTTCCTAGGTATTTTATTCTTTTTGTTGCAATGGTAAATGGGAGTGTTTCCTTAATTTCTCTCAGATTTTTCATCATTAGTGTATAGGAATGCAAGAGATTTCTGTGCATTAATCTTGTATCCTGCTACATTACTAAATTCAATGATTAGCTCTAGTAGTTTTCTGATAGCATCTTTAGGATTCTCTATGTATAGTATCATGTCATCTGCAAACAGTGACAGCTTTACTTCTTCTTTTCTGATTTGGTTCTTTTTATTTATTTTTCTTCTCTGATGGCTGTGGCTAAAACTTCCAAAACTATGTTGAATAATATTGGTGAGAGTTGACAACCTTGTCTTGTTCCTGATCTTAGTGGAAATGGTTTCCGTTTTTCACCATTGAGAACGATGTTGGCTGTGGGTTTGTCATATATGCCCTTTATTATGTTGAGGTAGGTTCCCTCTGTGCCTATTTTCTGGAGGGTTTTTATCATAAATGGGTGTAGAATTTTGTCGAAAGCTTTTTCTGCATCTATTGAGATGATCATATGGTTTTTCTCTTTCAGTTTGTTAATATGGTGTATCACAGTGATTGCTTTGCATATATTGAAGAATCCTTGCATTCTTGGGATAAACCCCACTTGACCATGGTGTATGGTCCTTTTAATGTGCTGTTGGATTCTGTCTGCTAGCATTTTGTTGAGGATTTTTGCATCTATGTTCATCAGTGATATTGGCCTGTAGTTTTCTTTTCTTGTGACATCTTTGTTTGGTTTTGGTATCAGGATGATAGTGGCCTCGTAGAATGAGTTTGGGAGTGTTCCTCCCTATGCTATATTTTGGAAGAGTTTGAGAAGGATAGGTGTTATCTCTCCTCTAAATGTTTGATAGAGTTCACCTGTGAACATATCTGGTCCTGGGCTTTTGTTTGTTGAAAGATTTTTAATCATTTTCAATTTCAGGGCTCATGATTGGTCTGCTTATATTTTCTATTTCTTCCTGGTTCAGTCTCGGAAGGTTGTGCTTTTCTAAGAATTTGCCCATTTCTTCCACGTTGTCCATTTTATTGGCATATAGCTGCTTGCAGTAATCTCTCATGATCCTTTTTATTTCTGCAGTGTCAGTTGTTATTTCTCCTTTTTCATTTCTAATTCTATTGATTTGAGTCTTCTTCTTTTCCTGATGAGTCTAGCTAATGGTTTATCAATTTTGTTTATCTTCTCAAAGAACAAGCTTTTAGTTTTATTGATCTTTGCTATTGTTTCCTTCATTTCTTTTTCATTTATTTCTGATCTGATCTTTATGGTTTCTTTCCTTGTGCTAACTTTGGGGGGTTTTTGTTCTTCTTTCTCTAATTGCTTAAGGTGTAAGGTTAGGTAGTTTATTTGAGATTTTTCTTGTTTCTTCTTTTTGAATTTTATTTATCTTTTTATAGAGTAGGTTCTTATTAGTTATCCATTTTATAGCTATTAGTGTATATATGTCAATCCCAAACTCCCAATTCATCACACCACCACCCCCCAGCCATTTTCCCCCTTGGTGTCCATAAGTTTGCTCTCTACATCTGTGTCTCTATTTCTGCCCTGCAAACCAGTTCATCTGTACCATTTTCTAGGTTCCACATATATGTGATAATATACGATATTTGTTTTTCTCTTTCTGACTTACTGCACTCTGTATGACAGTTTCTAGATCCATCCATGTCTCTAAAAATGACCCAATTTCATTCCTTTTTATGGCTGAGTAATACCCCATTGTATATATGTACCACATCTTCTTTATCTGTCTGTCTGTCAAGGTCATCAGAAAATCTACAAAAACAAATGTTGGAGAGGGTGTGGATAAAAGGGAACGCTCTTGCAAGGTTGATGAGCTTGTGTTTTGATATAGACACTATGGAGAACAGTATGGAGTTTCCTTAAAAAACTAAAAATAGAATTACCATATGACCCAGCAATCCCAGTACTGGGCATATACCCTGAGAAAACCATAATTGAAAAAGACACATGGACCCCAATGTTCATTGCAGCACTATATACAATAGCCAGGTCATGGAAGCAACCTATATGCCCAGCGACAGACGAATGTATAAAGAAGATGTGGTACATATATACAATGGAATATTACTCAGATATTTCTTGTTTCTTGAGTTAGGACTGTATTGCTATAAACTTCCCTGTTAGAACTGCTTTGATACAGCCCATAGGTTTTGGGTCATCATGTTTTCACTGTCATTTGTTTCTAGGTATTTTTTGATTTCCTCTCTGATTTCTTTAGTGATCTCTTGGTTATTTAGTAGTGTATTATTTAGCCTCCATGTGTTTGTATTTTTTATAGATTTTTTCCTGTAATTGATATCTAGTCTCATAGCATTTTGGTCGGAAAAGATACTTGATATGATTTCAATTTTCTTAAATTTACCAAGGCTTGATTTGTGACCCAAGATATGATGTACCCTGGAGAATGTTCCATGAGCACTTGAGAAGAAAGTGTATTCTGTTGCTTTTGGATGGAATGTCCTATAAATATCAATTAAGTCCATCTTGTTTAATGTATCATTTAAAGCTTGTGTTTCCTTATTTATTTTCATTTTGGATAGTTTGTCCATTGGTGAAAGTGGGGTGTTAAAGTCCCCTACTATGATTGTGTTACTCTTGATTTCCCCTTTTCTGGCTGTTAGCATATGCTTTATATATTGAGGTGCTCCTATGTTGGGTGCATAAATATTTACATTGTTATATCTTCTTCTTGGATTGATCCCTTGATGATTATGTAGTGTCCTTCTTTGTCTCTTGTAATAGTCTTTATTTTAAAGTCTATTTTGTCTGATACGAGAATTGCTACTCCAGCTTTCTTTTGATTTCCATTTGCATGGAATATCTTTTTCCATCCCCTCACTTTCAGTCTGTATGTTTCTCTAGGTCTGAAGTGGGTCTCTTGTAGACAGCATATATATGGGTCTTGTTTTTGTATCCATTCAGCCAGTCTATGTCTTTTGGTTAGAGCATTTAATCCATTTACATTTAAGGTATTTATCGATATGTGTGTTCCTATTAACATTTTCTTAACTGTTCTGGGTTTGTTATTGTAGGTCTTTTCCTTCTCTTATGTTTCCTGCCTACAGAAGTTCCTTTAGCATTTGTTGTAGAGCTGGTTTGGTGGTGCTGAATTCTCTTAGCTTCTGTTTGTCTGAAAAGGTTTTAATTTCTCTGTCGAATCTGAATGAGGTCCTTGCTGGGTAGAGTAATCTTGGTTGTAGGTTTTTCCCTTCCATCACTTTAAATATGTCCTGCCACTCCCTTCTGCCTTGCAGAGTTTCTGCTGAAAGGTCAGCTGTTAACGTTATCGGGCTTCCCTTGTATGTTATTTGTTGCTTTTCCCTTGCTGCTTTTAATAATTTTTTCTGTGTATTTAATTTTTGATAGTTTGATTAATATGTGTCTTGGCATGTTTCTCCTTGGATTTATCCTGTATGGGACTCTCTGTGCTTCCTGGACTTGACTATTTCCTTTCCCATATTAGGGAAGTTTCCACTATAATCTCTTCAAATATTTTCTCAGACCCTTTCTTTTTCTCTTCTACTTCTGGGACCCCTATAATTTGAATGTTGGTGTGTTTAATGTTGTCCCAGAGGTCTCTGAGACTGTCCTCAATTCTTTTCATTCTTTTTTCTTTATTCTGCTCTGTGGTAGTTATTTCCACTATTTTATGTTTCAGGTCACTTATCCATTCTTCTGTCTCAGTTAGAATGTTGGTGCGTTTAATGTTGTCCCAGAGGTCTCTGAGACTGTCCTCAATTCTTTTCATTCTTTTTTCTTTATTCTGCTCTGTGGTAGTTATTTCCACTATTTTATGTTTCAGGTCACTTATCCATTCTTCTGTCTCAGTTATTCTGCTATTGATTCCTTCTAGAGAATTTTTAGTTTTATTTATTGTGTTGTTCATCAGTGTTTGTTTGCTCTTTAGTTCTTCTAGGTCCTTGTTAAATGTTTCTTGTATTTTCTCCATTCTGTTTCCAAGATTTTGGATCATCTTTACTATTTTTACTCTGAATTCTTTTTCAAGTAGACTGCCTATTTCCTCTTCATTTGTTTGGTCTGGTGGGTTTTTACTTTGCTCCTTCATCTGCTGCGTATTTCTCTGTCTTATCATTTTGCTCACCTTACTGTGTTTGGGGTCTCCTTTTTGCAGGCTGCAGGTTTGTAGTTTCTGTTGTTTTTGGTGTCTGGCCCCAGTGAGTAAGGTTGGTTCATTGGGTTGTGTAGGCTTCCTGGTGGAGGGGACTGGTGCCTGTGTTCTGGTGGATGAGGCTGGATCTTGTTTTTCTGGTGGGCAAGTCTGCGTCTGGTGGTGTGTTTTGGGGTGTCTGTGGCCTTATTATGATTTTAGGCAGCCTCTCTGCTAATGGGTGGGGTTGTGTTCCTGTCTTGCTAGCTGTTTGGCATAGGGTGTCCTGCAATGGTCATTGAGTAGAGCTGGGTCTTAGTGCTGAGAATGAGATCTCTGGTAGAGCTTTCGCCACTTGTTATTACATAGGGTCAGGAAGTCTCTGGTGGACTAATGTCCTGAACTTGGCTCTCCCACCTCAGAGGCTCAGGCCTGATACCCGACTGAAGCAACAAGACAGTGTCAGCCATTCGGCTCAGAAGAAAAGGGAGAAAAAAAAAAAAGAAAGAAAGAAAAATAAAGTTATTTAAATAAAAAAAATCTAAAAAATTATTAAAAATAAAAAAGTGACAAAAAAGAAAGAAGAGAGCAACCAAACCAGAAAACAAATCCACCAATGACAACACGTGTTAAAAACTATACTAAAAAAACAAAACAGAACAAAAAATAATGGACAGACAGAACCCTAGGATAAATGGTAAAAGCAAAGCTATACAGACAAAATCACACAAAAAAGTATACACATACACACTCACAAAAAGAGAAAAAGAAAAAAATATATATTTAAAAAAAGGAAGAGAGCAACCAAATCAATAAACAAATCTACCAAGGATAATAAGCTCTAAATACTAAACTAAGGTAAACATAAAACCAGAAACAGATTAGATTCAGAAAGCAAACCCCAAGTCTACAGTTGCTGTCAAAGTCCACCACCTCAATTTTGGGATGATTCATTGTCTATTCAGGTATAACACAATTGCAGAGTACATCAAGTTGATTGTGGAGATTTAATCCACTGCTCCTAAGGCTGCACGGAGAGATTTCCCTTTCTTTCTCTTCTTTGTTCCCACAGCTCCTGGGTTCAGCTTTGGATTTGGCCCCGCCTCTGCATTTAGGTCACCTGAGGGCATCTGTTCTTCTCCCAGACAGGAGGGGGTTAAAGGAGCAGCTGATTAGCGTGCTCTGGCTCACTCAGGCCGTGGGGATGGAGGAGTATGGAATGCGGGGCGAGCCTGCGGTGGCAGAGGCTGGCATGACATTGCAACAGCCTGCGGCGCGCTGTGTGTTCTCCTGGGGAAGTTGTTCCTGGATCACGGGACCCTGGCAATGGCAGACTGCACAGGCTCCCGGGAGGGGAGGTGTTGATAGTGACCTGTGCTTGCCCACAGGATTCTTGTTGGCTGCAGCAGCAGCCTTAGCATTTCATGCCCGTCTCTCGTGTCTGCGCTGATAGCCTTGGCTCGCGTCCGTCTCTGGAGCTCATTTAGGTGGTGCTCGGAATCCCCTCTCCTTGTGCACCCTGAAACAACGGTCTCTTGCCTCTTAGGCAGGTCCAGACTTTTTCCCAGACTCCCTCCCAGCTAGCTGTGGTGCACTAGCCCCCTTCAGGCTGTGTACACGCAGCCAACCCCAGTCCTCTCCCTGGGATCTGACCTCCGAAGCCCGAGCCTCAGCTCCCATCCCCCATCAGTCCCGGGTGGCAGGTGAGCAGACAAGCCTCTCGGGCTGGTGAGTGCTGGTCGGCACTGATCCTCTGTGCAGGAATCTCTCCTCTTTGCTCCCTGCACCCCTGTTGCTGCACTCTCCTCAGTGGCTCCAAAGATTCCCCCCAACTACCCCCCATCTCTGCCAGTGAAGGGGCTTCCTAGTGTGTGTAAACTTTTCCTCCTTCACAGCTCCCTCCCAGAGATGCAAGTCCCATCCCTATTCTTTTGTCTCTGTTTCTTCTTTTTTTCTTTTGCCCTACTCAGGTATGTGGGGGAGTTTCTTGCCTTTTGGGAGGTCTGAGGTCTTCTGTCAGCGTTCAGTAGGTGCTCTGTAGGAGCTGTTCCACATGTAGATGTATTTTTGATGTATTTGTGGGGAGGAAGGTGATCTCCACATCTTACTCCTCTGCCATCTTGAAGGTCCCTCCTCATTCTTTCTTTTTTTTTTCTTTTTTTTTCTTTTGCGGTACGCGGGCCTCTCACCGCTGTGGCCCCTCCCATCTCGGAGCACAGGCTCCCGACGCGCAGGCCCAGCGGCCACGGCTCACGGGCTCAGCCGCTCCCTGGCATGTGGGATCCTCCCGGACAAGGGAATGAACCCATGTCCCCTGCATCAGCAGGCGGACTCCCAACCGCTGTGCCACCAGGGAAGCCCCTCATTCTTTCTTATTAATGTTTACTGGCTCTAGGCAAAATTATAGCCTAACTTACATTACTGTTAGATCATCCTCTTAGCTTAGCTTTCTTACTTCTTTACTGTTGTTTGGAATAAATATTTGCAATGCAAACTAAAGTGCCTCCACCCCTTCCCACCTGGGCTAATCTCTTTTTCTTTTTTCCTGCAATCATATTTCTCCCCCTCCTCATTTTAACATCATTACTTCTCCTGCGCACGCGCGCACACACACACACACTTTTCTATCTATGCCTATAATTCCTAACCCATAGCAAGAGCAAGGACAATTCTAGTCTTATTTTTACTAGTGGTGCCTATGAACTTTGCTCAATACCAATTGCAGTGAAAAGGATTAAATGGTACAATAGCTAGACACTGCCTTTCAAGGTTTGTTTTTGTTTGTTTTTAATAGGTAATCTGGCTTCACTGATACTAGCAGCACGATCTTACAAATCCAAGCACTCATGGCTTCAGGGAAAACAATTAAAAACCAGAAACCAGTCCACGAAATTATTGCTACCCTATGTAAAGTGTTATGGGGGTAACAAAAGCATCCAGGTTCACTCCTGAAACTAAGGATGGACCCGATCTCAATGGCATTCCACAGACAGTCTATTTACGCAGCCAGAATTTTTCACAGTAAATTATGGATTTCTGGGACATTAGAGACTATACTTCAGCATGTCACCCAAAAGTATCCAGTTTGTCGGTAAACTATAGTAAATACTTTTACTACAACTGTTTCTGATATTCAGTTCCTTATTCAGATATTACCAAAGTTTTCAGTTCTAAAATGCTGACTTGAAACACAGTTTGTTATCAACAGGGGTTAACAGGGCAGGAGGATAGGGAGCAATGTGTGTGGAGTTTAGGGAAGGAACTTAAGGGAAGAGATGATGTTGTCCATCAGAGATGATGTCATTTGATTCTAATACTCTCTTGGAGGTATTAACATTTTTCAGTGACTGTAAATGCATTTTTTTTTTTTTTTTTTTGCGGTGTGTGGGCCTCTCACTGTTGTGGCCTCTCCTGTTGCAGAGCGCAGGCTCCGGACACGCAGGCTCAGTGGCCAAGGCTCATGGGCCCAGCCACTCCGCGGCATGTGGGATCTTCCCGGACCAGGGCACGAACCCGTGTCCCCTGCATCGGCAGGCGGACTCTCAACCACTGTGCCACCAGGGAAGCCCTGTAAATGCAATTTTTTCACTGTTTCAGAAAGTAACCATGACTTGCAGTTGAAATAAGTAATGTTTTAAGGAAATTCATACTTCTGGTAAACTTGATAAAGCTAACCTATTATTCTATTATCTAACTTTTGTGATGGTACACAGTTTGTGTAATACATAACTTTCTAAAATAATTAGTTTCCAGTTTACCTAAAAGGATAATATTAATAAGGAATCTCTCCTCAAGATAATTTTAAAACTTTGATTCCATCGACAAATAACTGGCTTGTAAAATTCCAAATTAGTGGTAAACCCTCATAACTGAATTATAAACTTTAATGTAAGTTTGCTCATGTAAATGAAAGTAATATTTCAGAGTATTTCTCTCAAGAGAAAGCCAGCTGCTAATTAGGATAAGAAATCAATATGCTCTGCTATCACAACTTCTCCCAGTCTGTCTTTGCATTTTCTTTGATTTTTTTTCCTCCTCCCTGTTCCCCTGATGAACCTGTTCACCTTTTTCTATCAGTGCTTCTTTCTCAGTGTACCTGGAATCCACCCACTTTCCTTCAACCTCACTCCTTATCCTGCTCGAGGTTCTTTGGACCTCCTCAAAACTACACCACTGCAATAATCTTCTAACAAGTTTCTAACGGTTCACCCCCTCCTAAAAGTTCTAAAGAGTTAATTTCACCTTATCATTCCCACTCAGCAATCCTATCCTTAGGATAAAGTTAACATCTCTTATCCTGATGTTGAAGAACTGACAGAGTCCAGATCCAAAACATCCTTCCAATTTACATGCTGGTATTTTTTCTCTTTGTTTATGTCATAGTCTCTATCCCCTACGTATAACATGGGCATTCATACCTTTATAATTTTGTTCACGGTGCGTGAGAGTGTGTGTGTGTGTGTGTGTGTGTGTGTGTGTGTGTGTTCAGAAATCTGTCCTCCAATCATCTCTGATCCTTTGCCATCATGAAAGATGAACTCATTCTCCAGTTAGTCCACAGAGTCTTACTCCTCTCCTCTCTCTACTGAGCTCTCTGAATTCTACTTCTGAAAAGCTATTTGTTAATTTTTTATTGCCTGGAATAATAATTCACTCTTTTCCATTGAAAAATTTTTCTCTGGCTAACAAAAGTAAAAGCTTAAAGACAAGGGTGGTGGGCTTCCCTGGTGGCGCAGTGGTTGAGAGTCTGCCTGCCAATGCAGGAGACACGGGTTCGAGCCCTGGTCTGGGAAGATCCCACATGCCGCAAAGAAACTAGGCCCGTGAGCCACAACTGCTGAGCCTGCATGTCTGGAGCCTGTGCTCCGCAACAAGAGAGGCCGCGACAGTGAGAGGCCTGCGCACTGCGAAGAAGAGTGGCCCCCGCTTGCCACAACTAGAGAAAGCCCTCGCACAGAAACGAAGACCCAATGCAGCCAAAAATAAATTAATAAACTCCTATCCCCAACATCTTCTTAAAAAAAATTAATTAATAAACCCCTCCCCCCAACACCTAAAAAAAAAAAAAAAAAAAGACAAGGGTGGTATACCTTATTTATCTGCATAGTACCTGGCCATATTATGAGTATAATAGCTACTCAATAACTATATATTTGAATGATCAGGCAATAATGACAGAGCAAAAGATTTTGATACAACTATATCAAGTTATCAAGAGATTTATTCCATATAACTGACAATACTGAGTATATATTTTCATATCAAATTATATTTTAAAATGTGCTATGAAACATATGTGTTAAAGTGAATGTCACTTCAGTAATATGCATAAATGTCTACTAAATTATATATTTTTAAAATTCAGATATTCATATATTATAATTTTTAATATATCTATAATTTAATTTTAAGAGAAATTAGTTGAGAGAAGTTTTCTATAAATCAAATTAAATTTATATCAAATTTACAGCATAATAAATATTCCAAATATCAAACTGAAATAGAAGTCAAAAAGGATACTTAAACTAGAATATATCAGTAGAAACTAATTAATATTAATAACAGTGTTTATGAACTCAGCATACTGTTTCACTTCCAGTATTTTTCACAAACATTTCAAGAGAATGTTCTGTATTTCAAGAGGGCCTTTCATATTCTTTTTTGGGGGGGCAACTTTCATAGTCTTCATAGAAAATAACTATTAACAAGTATAACGTGGCTCATGTAAATATCACATCTTCAATATGATTTACCTTATCTTTATTATTTTATATAGGGGTTTTCACAGCTCATAAAAAGAAGTTCATGACATTAACTTAGTTATTGATTAACCCCATTATCTAATTAGTGTATAAGTGTTGTCAGTTCAAGCAGTCAAGAATTTTGACTGTGTTCTTTTATTTCCAGACTCTTATTTCTAAAAGATATGTGTATTATATGTAAAGATCAAATCATAGTTACTTTTTGGAGTGAAGTTACTCCAACAGTAACAATTAGAGTTCAGGATGATTTTACCAAAAGTTTACCTTTTTTAGCTTAACTTTAACTTGAATACAAGTGTAAATATGGAAACACCAATTGTTTCTGATCCCTGTTCTAAAGTGAAAGATGTAAGATATAAGAAATTGAATTCAATAGCTGATGATGATTTAAACAAAGAAGTGGCAACATGAAGTGGTGGAGGCTCCCCATCTGGGAATCAAAGGACCCAGGTGCAGGTCTTTCCTAACATTCCAGATGACCTGAGCTACATCTGAGACAGTTCTTTATATATGAAATTAAATCTGAGGTGCCAGGACATGGTAAGCATGAAATTTCAGAGAAAGTGCTTGACCCTATGAAAAACTATCAATATTTCAGGTCTCTTAAAATTCCTCACTCACTTGGAAAATATGAGAGGGTTGACAGTGGATTTCCAGATGGTATTTCTTTGGTGAGAGTTGCTGCCAAGCTATGGATTCCATTGAAAATGGACCGGAATTTTTGCCTCTCATTTTTAATCTAGAAAAAAGGGCTTCAATAGGACTGTTCATAGACCTTAATGGGAACTTCAGCAGCTTGCCACACAGTAGACTGGTGTCTGACCCATCATGAGGAATCTAAAGACCTGAGGTGGCAGGTGAGAGAGAAAATGGAGGCCAGATGGGGTAGAAATACTCCCCTACCCATAACAAGCACAAAAATGTTTGAGGGTTTCTCATTCATTGGGCCAAAAATGACTAAGAACTGATTGGAGTCACTTCAAATTCTGCCAGGAGTGCCGCTTGGAACTCAGTATGAAGAGGCTCATGGGAAGACCAGGTTCTAGAGAAATGGCTGCTGTTTGGAAGGCCTAGCAAAGGGGACCTCTGAGGAATCTACAGAAATTCCCAGACAAGAAAGTCATCTTCAAATAGTATCAACACTCAGAGAAGGTACAGCCATCTTACATAATACTAGTGTACTTTCTGTGCCTGCTTTCATTGGCTTCCTCTCTGCATACTGTCTTCAGAAGACCTAGAAACCACTTTGCAAGCTGCGGGAGGAGGGACAGAAAATGAGAGAAGATACTGGCTGTACCCACTTACCAGGTGTCTTTGCCTATCTGAAATCCTCCCCAACTGAGAGAATGGGAAAGATTTCATCCTTAGTCAAGTTTGGAACTGGGTGTTCTAATATCAAACTGAGACTGTTTTGTGAGTTAGAGGAAGCATATATCCTATCATTACCTAAAAATGACTATAAAGTCATGGCATCCCCAGAATTTTCATGCAGCAGCAGGAGAAAATTTGCCCTATAGTGCATATTTTGAATGGACACGGGGAAAGAAAAATAAAGTGAATTTGATTATATTCACCCAGTTGTGCTAGTTTAACATGCAAGTCATGCTACTTAATTTGTGTGTCTCTCGGTTTCCTCATGTGTAAGACAAGTGTGGAGAAGGTGTTTTTAGAATTAGATATTTTATATCACTGAAGTCTGTCTTTTCTGGGAGATAGGAAGGGAGGAAGAGAAGTAAAATCATATTTCATGAAAGTAGCTCAACCCTAATAGCAAAACCTGATCGAGATAGCCTGTACCCCCACCCACAAACACAACTAAACACTACAAATCAAAGTCTCATAATGACATAAACATCCCAGCAAAATAATGGTAAACTGAATTCAGAAGTGTATTAAAGAATAATAAGCCATGACAAAATAAATTTTTATTCTATAAATGCAAAGATAGCTCAATAAAAATAGATCTGCTAATATAATTTATCCTATTATCATCTTAGATACTATGAAAAAGCATTTTATAAAAGTCAACAAAGACATCTGATTTTAAAACAAGTAAATATTCTGAAATCTAAGTGAAAGAATTTCTCTTTAGAATAATAATGACTATCTAATACTGCAGAGAATATCATGCCTGCTGTTAAGACTCAAAGAACTACTATGTGTCAGAGAGATAAGATTTTCCATTATCAATTCAATGTTCTACATTGCTCCAGAAGTTTTAGATGATGCAATAAGAAAATAAATATAATTAAATATAAGCAGAAAAGGTATTAATTTCAACTGTTCCTTTTTTTCTGTGATATCATAATTAAAATGGGCTCCCTATCCCCATATTATTAAAATAGTCATTTATATGTCTCCTAATATGTTACTGTATTTGAAATTTAGAGGTAGGTAGCGATCTAAATTCTCCAAATATCCAAATAATTACAGCAAGAATATTTATTCAACAATCATTCCCCTCCCTTCACTATACCAAAACACCACTTTATCATATATAAAATGTTGCACACATATTCTTGAACCAGTTTCTGGACTCTGTATTCTCTTCCAGATAATCTGTGTATTTTTGAACCAACATCACGCTGTGTTAGTTATTGTTGCTTTGTAATGCATTTTGAAGTCAGATGGGAAAATCTGCCCACCCCTGTGGACA
>NW_006795956.1:388169-486508 GCF_000442215.2 Lipotes vexillifer | reverse complement strand
TCTTTCTACTTGACCAAAGAACTATTTTGAACTTATGCACTTTATAATCATCATGGGGGATTATTTATTCTATCCGTTGTGAAACACTGCTCAGATAATGCAGACAGTCCTGTTTATGTTCGGGAGATTTACTGAAGATATGTTAAGTGTTTCATGAACACTTTAAAAGAATTTTGTATAGTATACAAATTTAATCAACATCATTATCATTCCAATTTCCCATATC
This sequence comes from Lipotes vexillifer, assembly GCF_000442215.2. NCBI lineage: Eukaryota > Metazoa > Chordata > Mammalia > Artiodactyla > Lipotidae > Lipotes > Lipotes vexillifer. Next base: position 486,282 of record NW_006795956.1, on the reverse strand, counting down.
CTTATTTATTTTGAAATCTCCCAGTTTTTCATTTGATTTTTAATGTGTCTGTTTTATATGTGTAGTGATTTTTTTTCACATCTACAACTCAGGAGTATAAGAAATGTAACTTTATTCTTCCCTCACTGAAATTCATTTCTCTCTCAAGTCTGCATATCCCCTGATGTTGAAAACTTGCCAATTTAAGGGAATGTGTCCTCCTCCAGGTCAGACTTGGGGTCTCTGGAATATGCACTCAGGAAAATTATTTCTTCCTCCACTACCCATATTTTTCCTTCTCCTCTCCTTCCTGGGAGATCTGAGCTCCCAGGAACTCACATATTATTCCTGTTCTAGTGGCAGGGCATCTGGCCACGCTCTCTGCAGCCTCCAACTGGGCCTGGCTTGTTCTTCCTGTCAACACTGGCTCTTCTGTTAACGTCCATCTCTGGCTTGATAGTTATATGTCTCTTGACATGTAACTTGCAAAATCTTTTCAAGCCTGCTGATCTAAACAATTTCTCTCAAGCTTTTGGGAAAACTAGAAAATTTTAGAGAAATTTTCAGAGATGTGAAATCTCAACATGACCTAACATTCTACATGATCAAACTTCAGATGTGATTTAAACTGCTGTGATTAAAAGCAAAACAAAATCTGCTATTCTACTGACTTATTCTCCCTGTTTTGTCTCTTCCGAAGCTTCCTCCAATATATACATACACTCTTCCCTAAATTTACTAATTTAAATCTTCTTGTTTCTGCTAATTTGATACCTGTTTCTAATACAATTGCTCTACATGATACCTTGTCTTCTAATACAACTGTCTCTTTTAAATACAACCAAATGAACAGCCAAGGAAGGGTTATGGGTTTTACAAAGCACAGAAAGAAAAAAAACCTTGGCTTAATATGTCCCAATATAATCCTTCTACATGTATCATATTGCTGTGTTATTATACGCACACACAAATTTTGTCACTATATCTTTTTTCTCAGAATACCTTTTGACAAAATAAGATTAATCTCCTTGTCGCATTTATTCTTTTTAACTAAAAATATGTATTTGCTGTACTATTTCTTTTATTGTCTTTACATTTTTATTTCATTTTCCTGACACATCTTTGCCCTCTATTTTTCAATTTCTATTTTTCAATCTACATATGTCATTTTCTTTTGCGTGTTCCCCTTAACCATCGGTCTTTGTTTCTAAATAGGATGTATAATTGACTTATTTACAGTGTCATATCCTATATTCTTAATCTTCTCATTTGCCAATTTGCTTTTTTAGAAAATGTTCCCTTGCTGTTTTCCTTGATTTCTATCTATTGGTAAATAGATTATGCTTTACTTGCCTCTTTTCTTTGGAGACTTAGAAGATAACATACGTGAATAATTTGGACAGTATCTTTGTAGTTTTCAACATGCTTGTGCTTACATATATCTGTATGTATATGTGTATACATACATATATGTTTACTATCAAAAATAAAATTGTTGTTTATTGATTCCTCCACTTGCAAAATGAAGAACAAACATAATTTAAATTCTCTTTCTCATTGCTCTAAAAATGTTTTTATTTTGTTGCCAATATCTCAGATTTTGGACCCAGAATATGATTAATAAATAATTATTTTATACCACAGTTCTTTTTTTCAAGAACTGTTTTAAATATGCATTGATTTTTAAGCATATTTGCCGTGATTGTTTAAGTATAATTCTGTCATCTATAGTTAAATTATACCATAATTTGCCATTCGTGAGATCTCCCATTTGATTTAACCACTGGTCGGTTGATATATGTCTGACTAATTTTTTTAGGAAAGGAACATAAGAGGTACACTCCTGACTATTTTTTCTAGGTAAAGTACATGGGAAGTAAAATTGTATATATAATTTTGGATAGCACATGAAGGGTAGAAATTCTGGATCCTGGAAGAACTGAGGCTCTTTTGCTATGGTCTGTGCACATGAGGTTTTGTGACACTATTTTTCCCTCTCAAGAATCAGTTGATATTGTTCCCTTGACATCTGTTGATTGCTATTCCAGAGAAATCTGAAATTAAGATGGTTTTGTGCCTTTTAATGTAATCTCTTTTCTGTCTAAATGCTTATAAAATGTTTATTGTGTTTGATTATGAAACAAATTCACCAGGAATGGTCTAAACATTACCCTCTTCTTGGAGACACTTTTCCTGAAGATTCCTGTTAATATCCCGATTCAAGTCTTTCTTCACTTGAGGAAAGTTTTCTCCTCTAGTATTGCTGTGTATGTATATTGATTCTATTTCATTTACTTTCACCTCTTAAACAAAGGTTACCAACTATCTGTATATTTGACCTTTTAAAAATATTTTTTACAGTTATCATCTCACACAGTTTTAATTTTTAATACGAAGACCCTGTGTTTTCATGTTTGTCCCCAACATAAACTTTCTACTTCTATAATATGGATTTTGTTCTTAACTGCTTCGAAAGCAGATTCTAACTGTGCTACTGCATTCTAGGTTTCTTTACAACCTTTCCATGTTTCTAGGTTGAATTTTATCTCTAACATCTAATTTAGTTCCTTTTTATCTCATCCTGTCAATATTACTTTTTATCTCTTCCCTAACAAAAATGTATTGTAAATAAAAATAAGTGTTATAAAAATATACTTTGCTTTCATATTGACTGTAAACTTTTAATCTTTCTCTGTATCATAAGGAAAATGCACCTTTCTATTCACGTTAAAGAAAATTTCTGAAGTCTCATGTCAAATATATTTCATTGTACACATCCCTCAGAGTACATGACTTTCACTACTTTTTCATACATCTTTCTTCTATAGGCTTCATCAGGATACAGTATCTTACCTGTACTCATCTATACCCAGGAAGATTGCACTACTGGAACATCTTATATACCTGTATGACTATAGAAGAGTGGCCATGATAGGGATGGCAGGAAAGGAAATGTCCCTAGTCAACATAGTGTCTTTGGTCTCCGGTCCATGAAGATCTGATATCACTGATATAGGATTGTTAATGGTTGGTAGAAATCTGCATATAGTCTAATATGGTTAAGCAGAAATTTCTTATAAGATTTTGCAGAATTGATGAAAATCCCTAATTTCTAATGCTGCTGGAGTATTCTGCTCTTAATAGCAAAGGAATCTGTGACCATTTCATGGGAAGCTGGGAGAAGAAAAACAGTTGCTGCTAGTTCACCTCTATTATCCCAGAACCAACCTCATCATATATAGTTAAACAGAAATAAGCAACTTTATTCCCCTTTTGACATAACTCTGTTTTGCACCTTTTACCCATGCATTCTTTTCTATCTCAAGATCTTGGCAATGCAGATGAAAAGAGAAGACAGTTTATTTAGATTAGATATATTAAGTACACATTCATTCTATGCTGACATTAAGAAAATTAAGGAAAAAACAGACATGGTTGGTTCTTTTCCTGAGTTGCAACTAGATTCTTAAAAGCCAAAGGCAATGCATTTCTAACAAGTGAACTGCTAATAGTGACTCCTGTAAAAACATGAATGAAAGAGGTGAGTCTCTGATTATTGCTTTATATACATTTGCATTTTTAGATTTTTCTTAATAAAATTTATAATTAAAGGTGAGCATAAAATTTAAAATACTTTTACTTTAAGCCCCTGCTACATATAAGATAGTACATTGGATTCCCTAAGCTATCAGACACAGCCTTTGCTTATACTATATAGATAGAGAAGCCAGAACACATTCAAGAAAAGAAGGCTAACCGTATTGTTTCTGCTAATTGCAGTGTCACCCCTACCTGAATTGTAGAAGCTCAAAAGTCCACAACCCCAAGGATCATCATCATATTCTTACAATGCTTCCTGCTTGTCAAGCTAGACTGATTTAGACTTTGGGAATCCGTATTTCCATGAGATGCATTTTGGACTTTTCTAAATAAAAATGAAGTTTCTGAATTAGAGTTTTTAACTAATAAATATATGGTCTATATGGACCTATTACTATGACCATTTATCAAAGTATATGTTTTTTTGTCCATTTCCCCAAAATTTCTTTCCATCTACCTATGCTGCTGGAACTGAAGCTGCTTTGAGGATGATAACCCAATCCAATGCCAGGAGTGTTTTCCTTTGAAAAGACCTGTCACTTTGTGTCAACTGTAGGAATTTGTGTCAATTTCTGAAGTCATTTCATATTTGCTTTGCATTACACCATTTTGCTCATGTCTCAAGCAACTGAAGATGTACCCAAAAATGTATTGGACAAGACAGTTCCCTTCCTAAGTGCAGATAAGCCTGAAAAGCAAAGGTGAAAAACAGTCAATGTTTTAGGAGCAACTAAAACATCTAACTAAAATGACACAAAACTCGAATGTTTGAATTCGATCTTGTCTCATTACAAAAATAATAAATTCAGCTAGAATTAACTTATTGATTTTCTATTTTCCTAGCTTTTTGTGAATCTTTGATCTAAACTTTATATATTTTTAAAATACCTATCTTTTAAATAGCTGGCATTTTCTATTCAATGATAAAATAAAATTGCTGTCTTATACACAGTAGACTCTATGAATTGAGTTGCTTTTCTAACCGTAGGGAAATTTGCACCCCATCACCAACACTCTTATCACTTTTTCTCCAAGAGAAATGTGGTTGGGAAGTAGACTTGGTCCATGTAAAATGTTGTCTCATTATCAGAAGAGACATTATACTTAGTATCATAATTTAACCAGCTGGAACGATATTTGGCTTATTTTCTAAGATTGGTTCTTTTAGAAAATAAATAAGCACTTAAAATTGAGGGATGCAAAAGCATCTACCAGTTTTGAAGTTCTTCTGTCCCCAAAATTTAAAATTTTTTTGGCATCTACATTTGTTTTGCTCTAAAGCAGGACCACTTAAAATTTAGCATACCATACTGAGCTAGGAATATAGGGATTAATATTCAATATATAGACAATATATGAAGGAACAGATCTTTTATGACATTTCTTTTCATGAGTGAGAAGGGACCTAATAAATTACTTTATTAAATCTCCTCTCACAAGTGAAGATAAATGTCATCAAGGGCTTAAGCTCTCATGTATCACATATAATGTACAGTTCTTTAGTCTATCTTCCTGTGTTTCTATATTTTGTCAAAATCTTCCGGTGGACTTTACTTCATCATCAAATCTTTCTCTTTAAGATAAAAAAAAAAAATGAAATAATACATTGAGAAGAAAATGTCTGATTTCATTTAGGTTCTTGCTCTACTTGGTGTATCTGCTCTTGTATTACTCTGCTTTTATACTTTTGTAATTTTTTTGTAATTTCTTATCTCCAAGGGCAGAAGAGATGAGAGTAACTATAGCATTGACTTTTTAATGTTGAATAAGAATTTAGACATGTTTTATATCCTTTTCTAAGCATCCTTTGTGTCTTTCTGGTTTTTCTTTGTCTCAAGTGATGTTGCTTCTTCCAAAACTTTTATCTCCTCTTAGACAAAGTTTCATCAAACACCCAGTGTTGTAAGTTAGACACAAAGATGTCATCCTGTACTCTTCTGTTACCCTCAGGCCACATATCTTCCTAAACTCTAAATTCTGAGGGTTCTACATTTTCATTATTATTCCTATCTCTTTCCATTTGTTAATGCCTTGGATAAATGCTCATAATCTTTTACCTAGACAATTTTTACAGTCTCCTGAAGCAGTGGCTTTCAAGCTTTCTTTCCTATCACCATGAAGAAATATATTTACATTATGACTCATTATATATACACATAAGTAAAAATGAATATATAGGTAAAATAAAAGTTTCCAAAAAAATCATTCCTCTTAACATGTAATGCTCATTAATGTTTTCTATTCTATTCCATTTTTAGAGGCAAAATTGATTTTACAACCTCACTGATGGGCTGCTATCTGTAGTTTGAGAAAAACTGCAAAAGAACTGCCCTACTCCTGCCAACACCAACGACTGTCCCACACTGCCAACAAAAAGTTCTGTGTTCCACCTATCTAAACACATAAGTTCTCCCCTTAAAGCCCTTGTTCCAACTACTGGATAAAGTCTAAACATATCACTATATCATGAAATCAAGTCTCTCCTTGCTTACACCTACATATCCTACTCCCCAAACTCACACAGACTCAAGCCATTCTATTTTATATCTGTATGTCTTTCCACACGATACTTCTGCTCAGAAAGCTACCTCACTTAACTCTTCATATTTTTTATCCTTCAAAACTCTGCTCAAACATCTTTTTCTCTCTCTATAATGCTCTCTCTAATCCCTCCCCAAATAGAAACAGTTACTCTTCCTTGACACCACCACTGTCCAATACCCCCTTTAAAAACAATTAATGGGAGATACTCACAGAACTCACTCCCTAGAGATGCCCTCACCTGCCCTGCAGAGCCACTGAACCTGGATTTATCATAATGGGATGATTGTTACCTGCTGATTCAATTTCTTCAAATTTTTAATTTTTTGCTGAGTTGCCTTTGAATTTTTGCACTTCTCTTCATGAAAGACACTGCTGTATAAATAAGACTCTTCAATACTCAGGGAAAGGAGTTATACTTCCACTCATGAAAGAGTAAATGGTATGGACTTGTTTTCCATCAAAAACAGCAAGATAATTAGAAAACTAGACTAAATATATAAAACAACTGTTTTCAATCACTGGATGACAGGAAGCACAGGAATATGGTCCTAATAGAGAAACAAATGAGATGAAGCCTATGATCCACTTGGCTTTCTGCCAGGGTAGAAAAGCACTCAGGTTCATAGAGTTAAAGGGACAGACTTTAGAGCCCAAGGAGAACAAGGAAGCTAGAATTTGCAGGGCAAGTACCGGAGAAGAGGGGACTACTCAGATAAAGACTTCCAGAAATGTATCCACGGACTCCCAAGATTCTTAGGCTGAATCCTAGGTTAACACTAATCTGCATATGCTCCAGGTGAAACTCTATAAGGCCTGGCAAAGATAGCTATCAGGGAGCTGTAAGCAGAACAATTTCCAAAGCTCACAAGGGGCTGGCAGACATACAATTTTTTACCAGCTGTAGTAGACAGATCTTGTTGAACACCTGAGGCATTCAACAGAGATCTTATAAGGACCACACATTCGAAGAAAGGTTAAACAAACTCTAGCGTAAACGCTATTTTAGATCTGCCCTAAGAAAGCCTAAAATAAAACAAAACAGAAAAGACCTTGCAGGAAGAATTATGACTTGCAAGTAACTTGACTCTATGCCAAAAAACTTTAGTGCACTTTAAACAAAATCCAAAATAATCAACAATGTATAATATCTAGCATCCAATAAGATATAACTATATTACTGTATATAATACAAATGTCACTATGTGAAGAGTAACAAAATTTGACGAATAACTAAGAGAAAAGGCAATTAATAAAACAGAGCCAGAAATAACAGAGAAGATGGAATAAGGAGACAAAACTTTAAATCAGCTTTCACAAATATGCCCAATGATTTAAAGGAATGCATAAACTTAATGAATAAAGAAATAGAAAATGTTTTAAAAGAGCAAATGGAATTTCTAGAGCTGAAAAATATATTTGAAATGAAAAAAAAAATCACTGAATAGGCTGAACAACATATTAAACCCATCAGAAAGAAAACATCAATGAACTTGACATAACAGTAAAATATATTCAAACCAAAGTATGAAGAGTAAAAAGACTGAAAAAATATTTTGGATCCCACGTTACCTGTGGAACAATAATAAGTTATTTAATATATGTGTCCTACTTGAGGTCAAAGACAGAGAGGAGAATTTTAAAAGGGCAGAAAAAAAAAAACACAGGAAGAAATAACAACTAAAATATTTCAGATTTGATAAATTAGTAGAACAGAGTCAAAGAAAGCCACACTAGGAACCATTATAATTAAATTGTTTACAACCAATGATTTAAAAAAAAATTTTTAAAGCAAGAATAAAAAAATGGCATTTTATATATAGAAAAAATAAACATAAAAATGACTACATACTTCTCATCATGAAAAATACAAGACAAAGTCAATAAACTGACATATTTAAACTGCTAAAAGAAAGAAAATCAACAAATAATTCTATATTAAGTGAATATTTGTTTCAAAATTGAAGGTTAATAAATACTTTTTCAGACAAGCAAAGCCTGGAGAATTCAAACTCAGCAGAGTAACACAAGAAGAAATGTTAAAAATATTAAATGTCAAATGTTAAAAAAAAATTCTTCAAGATGAAAGTATACCAGATGTATACTTGGAAAAAAGTACCTGAAATAATAAATATAGGCATAAATATAAAAGATCCTTTTTGTGCTTTTAAATTTCCTTTAAAAGACAATTGACTATTTAAATTTATAACAACAAAGAGTAGGGCTTATATGCAGGAGGAAAAATATGAAAAAAATAGCATCAAGGATGAAAGGGATAAATAACACTATATTGCTGTAAGTTCCTTACATTATGTGTGAAGTGGTGTAATATTTAAAGCTAGAGCAAAGGTTGGTAAACAATGATCCATAGGTCAAATCTGGCCTGTATCCTGTTTTTGTAAGGCCCACAAGTTAAATATTTCTTTTTTATATTTTTAAAGGGTAACAAAAAGAGAATACATGACAGAGAACTTATGTGGCCCATGAAGCTAAAATATTTACTATTTGGTCCTTTACTGAAAACAAGTTATCAACTACTGAGCTAGATTGTGATAGATTAAAAATGCATATCAAAAATTCTAGAGAATGTATTAAAAATATAAAGCACAGAGATATAGCCAATAAGCCAAAATAATGGAAATAAAATGGAATACTTTAAAAAAAAGTTAAAAAAAGCCCTACAAAAAAATACTAAATTAATTTTAAAAAAGAAGGAAAAAAACATCTATAGCCATACCACCCTGAACTTGCCTGACCTCTTCTGATCTTGGAAGCTAAGCAGGGTCAGGGCTGGTTAGTACTTGGATGGGAGAAGGAAAAACGGTCAAAAGGAACAAAAAAATAGAAAACATAAATAGCAAAAGGATAGATTTCAACTCAAGAGTATCATAACTGCATTAAATATGAGTGATTGAAACACTCCAATTAAAAGGCAGAGATTGTCCTTTTGGATAATATAGCAAGACACAATTATATTCTGTCTACAAAAAGGTACCTGAAATATAGAGATACATACATGTTAAAAGTAAAAGCATAGAAAAAGATATACTACGCTAACATCAGTCAGAAGAAAACTGGAATGTCTATACTAACATCTGTGAATAATATTTTTAAAATCTCTAAATAGATTTCTTTTTATGAAGTCTACAAAATAAACTTGATGAAAGAGACTATTTTCAGGGATACAGGGAGTTCAGAATGATGAAAAGAGTCAATACATACAGAAGACTTAAATATCCCAAATCCGTATGTACTTAAAAGCTTAAAAAAAAAAAAAAAAAAAAAAAAAAAAAAAAAAAAAAAAAAAAAAACTGCAAGAAGAAATAGACAAAACCCAATTACTGTCAAAGATTTCAATACTCCTCTCTCAGTAATTCGTAGAACTAGCAGACAGAAAATTGGTAAAAATATAGAAGATCTGAACTACACTCTCAGCTTGACCTAAATGACATTTATAGAATATTCCACCTAACTACTAAAGAATACACATTACTTTTAAGTGTACGTTGAACTTTAACTATATAAAACCATATGTTGGGCTCTAAGCCAAGTTTCAATAAATTTGTAACTACTGAAATTATACAGAGTATATTCTTGACCACAACTGAACTAAACCAGAAAGGAATAACAATAGGATATTTGGGAAATTCTTGAATATTTGAAAATTAAACAACACAATTTTAAATGACCCGTGTGTCAAATCTCAAGAGATATTAGAAAATACTTTGAACTGAATAATAATTAAAAGACAACAACATTTACATCTAGGGTAGTGCTTAAGGCAATATTTATAGCTTCACGTGTTTAAAAAAAGAAAAAGTTTTAAAAATAATTATCTAAGCTTCTGCCTTAAGCTAGAAAAAGAAAAATAAATCAAAACAAAGTAAGTAGAGGGAAGGTGTTAGGAAATGACGCTCTACGACTATTTTCAAATGTATGTACACTGAGGACTTTCTGAGCAAAGAGAACTAACAACAGGGTTAAAAGATGATTGAATAGCAACCCTTAAAGAAAGAGACTTCCTATCTCTTTCTGACTTACTTCACACTGTATGACAGACTCTAGGTCTATCCACCTCATTAAAAATAGCTCAATTTCGCTTCTTTTTATGGCTGAGTAATATTCCATTGTATATATGTGCCACCTCTTCTTTATCCATTCATCCGATGATGGACACTTAGGTTGTTTCCATCTCCGGGCTATTGTAAATAGAGCTGCAATGAACATTCTGGTACATGACTCTTTTTGAATTATGGTTTCCTCAGGGTATATGCCCAGTAGTGGGATTGCTGGGTCATATGGTAGTTCTATTTGTAGTTTTTTAAGGAACCTCCATACTGTTCTCCATAGTGGCTGTACCAATTCACATTCCCACCAGCAGTGCAAATACTGTATGCTAACACATATATATGGAATTTAAGAAAAAAAAAATGTCATGAAGAACCTAGAGGTAAGACAGGAATAAAGACACAGACCTACTAAGAGAATGGACTTGAGGATACAGGGAGGGGGAAGGGTAAGCTGTGACAAAGTGAGAGAGAGGCATGGACATATATACACTACCAAAGGTAGATAGCTAGTGGGAAGCAGCCGCATAGCACAGGGAGATCAGCTTGGTGCTTTGTGACTGCCTGGAGGGGTGGGATAGGGAGGGTGGGAGGGAGGGAGACGCAAGAGGGAAGAGATATGGGAACATATGTATATGTATAACTGATTCACTTTGTTATAAAGCAGAAACTAACACACCATTGTAAAGCAATTATACTCCAATAAAGGTATATAAAAAAAAAAGAAAGAGACTTCCTAAAAGATGTAGAGATATCTCCCCTAGAGACGTCTGTTTACATTCCAAAGAACAATAAAAGTTTAGAGCCTTTACTCCCCCCACCCTCAAAGAAAATTCCTTTACAGAGTTAAAGTCTCCCTCTCTCTCTCCCTCCCTCCCTCTCCCTCTCTTTCTTGTTCTCCTGGGAAGGGGGAGGAACGGATCTGCCCTATATAAGCTCCAAAACAGAGTTCTTCTCTTGTGTATTGTGTGCAAAAATGACAACTCCCTTCATTGTTTTGCCCCAGGGGAAATGCAGATATGGGGAACCAATACAAGATGCTTTGTCGATAATTAAAAGTCTCGCTTCAGATTATGACCCAGAGCTAAACTGAACTAAACTAAAAGCTGGTCTTTTAAAAGGTCAATAAGATTGGTAATCCTCTATAGACTGATCAAGAAAAAAGAGAACACAAAATATAACTATATCAGGAATGAAAGAGATGGCATTATTATAAATATGGAGTATTTGGTGATAAATTTAAACATGTACACAAAATTGCTGAGAAAAATTAAAGATGACCTAAATAAATGAAGAAATATATAACATTCATAAATTAGAAGTATCAATACTGTTAAAGTAAAAATTATCCCCCAGATTAATCCATTAAAGATTAATGGAATTCAAATCAAATTCCCAAAAGCCTTATTTCTAGAAACTGACAACTTTCTTCTAATAATTATATGGACATGTAAAAATCCTAGACTAGCCAAAATATTTGGGAAAAGAAAAACAAAATTAGGAGCAACACTACTAAATTTTAAGACAATAGAAAACTATAGTAATGAAGACAATGTGTTAATGTTGGTATAGAGATAACAATTATAATATAGATCAATGGAGAAAAATGTAAAGTCCAGAAATAAACACACACATATACAATCAACTGATTTTTTTTTTGGTGGGGGTGGGGGCTAGATTCTCCTTCAGGCTCTCCCACCACCTGGGTGCTAGACCTTGGGTATATCTAAGCTTCCTCACGTGTAACATAAGAGAATTGGGTCATAAGTGGTACCTGAGTTTGCTGCTGGTTCCTGCTGTCTACAGGATGCTCAAGCAGATGATTGAGATGAAATGAGCTGTCTGTGAAACTGCACAACCACAAATGTTTTTCCAGCCTTCACATGGCTCCTAGCAACTGGATGCATCTGTGTGGACAAACCAAAGGCAACATAAGCCAACACAGGACATCTCACTGCGTGATGAAACGTGCTCATCACCAAACTCTTAGAATGATTCTAAAAGTTTGGCTTAGTGCTGTAGGGGACACAGCAAGCCTTGCTAACAGGGTGAGGAAGAGCCCAGTGCTGCACTTTGCCTCTTCTGATTTGGGCAGATATTCTCAGACATCAGAAGCACAGTGGTGGGGAGGGGGTGTTAATAGCAACATCTTCATTAACAGCCTCATTATAAGCAGGCTCACTGTTGTCAATGCTATTTACTAACAGGTTATTTTATTTATTTTTTAACATCTTTTTTTGTTGTTGTTTGTTTGGTTTGGGGTTTTTTTTTTTGCGGTACGCGGGCCTCTCACTGTTGTGGCCTCTCCCGTTGCGGAGCACAGGCTCCGGATGCACAGGCTCAGTGGCCATGGCTCACGGGCCCAGCCGCTCCGCAGCATGTGGGATCTTCCCGGATCGGGGCACAAACCCGTGTCCCCTGCATCGGCAGGCGGACTTTCCTGGTGGGCTGTGCCACCAGGAAAGCCCACTAACATCTTTATTGGAGTATAATTGCTTTACAATGGTGTGTTAGTTTCTGCTGTATAACAAAGTGAATCAGCTATACATATATATATATATCCCCATATCTCCTCCCACTTGCGTCTCCCTCCCACCCTCCCTATCCACCCCTCTAGGTGGTCACAAAGCACCGAGCTGATCTCCTTGTGCTATGCGGCTGCTTCCCACTAGCTATCTATTTTACATTTGGTAGTGTATATATGTCCATGTCACTCTCTCACTTCCGTCCCAGCTTACCCGTCCCCCTCCCCGTGTCCTCAAGTCCATTCTCTACGTCTGTGTCTTTATTCCTGCCCTGCCCCTAGGTTCTTCAGAACCAATTTTTTTTTTTTTTTTTTTTTAGATTCCAAATATATGGGTTAGCATTCGGTATTTGTTTTTCTCTTTCTGACTTACTTTACTCTGTATGACAGACTCTAGGTCCATCCACCTCACTACAAATAATTCAATTTTATTTCTTTTTATGGCTGTGTAATATTCAACTGTATATATGTGCCACATCTTCTTTATCCATTCATCTGTCGATGGACACTTAGGTTGCTTCCATGTCCTGGTGACTGTAAATAGTGCTGCAATGAACACTGTGGTCTCTTTTCAATCAACTGATTTTTGACAATGGTGTCAAGATAATCAAAGGGGAATTATTTCTTTCAACAAATTTTGCTGAAACTAGATATCCATTTTACAAAAATAACTTTTCCTTGCCTCATCTCATACTAAAAATTTAATTTGAAATTGATCTAAATGTAAATGCTAAAACTATAAAACTTATGGAAGAAAACATAAAACTTCCTGACTTGGGGGCAGGCAAAGCTTTCTTAGAAGAGGCACCAAAAACATGAACCATAAAAAAATTTTATCAACTGATTTATAAAAGTTAAAAACTTCTGACCTTTGAAAGACATCATTAATAAAATGAAAAAGCAAGGCACACACTGGGAGAATTTATTTGTATTATTTGTATTACATGATATGACAAAGAATTTGGGACCAATAGTGTAAGTGTATAGGAACTTCTACAACTTGATATTAAGTAAGAAAAGAACCCTACAAAAATGGCAAAAGATCTAAAGTCATTTATCAGAGAAGATATATGAAAGACTAATAAAGAGATGATAAGATGTTCAACATCACTAGTCATCAGGGAAAGGCAAATTAAAATCATAATTAAGTACCACTACATACTGACTAAAATGCTTAAAATGAAACAGATTGACTAATTCAAGTGTTGGCAAAATATTCAGTGACTGAAACTCTCTTATATTACTGGTGGGAATATAAAATGATAAGTCCAGTCACTCTGGAAGTCATTTTGGCAGTTTCTTTTAAATATACATTCACCATGATGCAGCAGTTTTACACCTAAGAGAAATTAAAACATTCATCTACATAAAGTCTGGTATGCACAGTAGCTTTATTCATTAGAGTCTAAAACTGGAAACAACTCAAGTTCCCATCAAGAGATAAGTTGATAAACAAACTGTGTCATTCCTTACAGTGAAAACACTACTCAGCAATAAAATGGAATAAATTACTGAGACCTGCAACAACATAAATGAATCTCAAAAACATTATTCTGAGCAAAACAGTAAGACGCTAAAGAGTACCCACTGTATGATTAATTTACATGAAATACTTGAACAGGCAAAATTAATCTACAAACACAGAAAGATCAGTAGTTGCTGGGGGCATGGAATCAGCACTGGGTGGGGGTAAACACAACATTTTTTGAGGTGATGGAAATATTCTATATAATGACTGTAGTGTAGTTACACGAGTGTGTAAGTTTGTCAAAATTCATCAAACTATTATATATTTTCAATGGTTACATTTTATTATATGTAAATTATACCTCAACAAAGCTTTTAAAAAAAGAAAGCATTTAATGGCAGTATCTGTATATTCAGCCTCTCATTTCTAACCAGAACTTCCTTGAAAAGAGTAGTCAAGTTTTATTCCACTCCCAGATACTAATACAGTGCCCCATAGATGGTATGTAAAACATAAATATTGTATGAATAAATGATAAATATTGGAATAAATAAATGAATGATACTGAACATATTCAGACAAAATAATAAGCCAAAACTTTAAAAATGAATAATTTTGAGAGGCATCATAGAAAGACTCTGTCTGACTGTTCTTCTGTGAACCTACCATGACATGATTCCTGATCACCCACCATTGGAGACCTTGGATAAGAGGCATTACTTCCCTAAGATTCCAGTTTTTTAATGCACACGCATCTGCAAGGGAATAAAACATTGAGCCATTAACAGCAACTAAAATTAACACATCAAATTTGCTAGTCTTTCCAGTAAGCAGCTTGCAGAACAGGTAAAAAGCTCTAATGTTTGATGTGGGAAAGGGAGAAGATGAGAAGTCTAATGGTATTATTGCTAGAGAGCATTGGCCTGGGTGGCTGGTCCTGGGCGACTGAAGCTTCGAGGGGTATTCTGCATTTGAGCAGTCAGTGATGAGCTAAAAGGAAAAGAAGTGGTGCAAACAGGAAGGGGAAAATAAAGAAAACACTTTCTGATCTTTTTATTAACATTTTCCCCCTAGAAAAAGCTATAGGGAGAGTCAATCTGTCTCTAGGAACATTTCAGGGGATGATTCTTTGGGACAGTGGCCAACACAAGGACCCACTGTGTGAGGAGTCCAGAATGTGATGCTTCTCAAACTATTAACTTTCCTTTCCCCCAAAAGCCCGTTTCTGGGCTGAAATACACTGTTGTGACACCTCCACGTGGTTCAGCAAAACAAACAATAAACTGACTCAAACCTAATTGGCACTAAGCAAGAAAAACAAGCCCTTGAGTTTTGGAAAATGTTTCTCTTCTTCCAGGATGCCCCTGTCAAATGGAAATCATATCACCTAAACTTCTGGATACTGTGGCAGAGAAAACGTGTATCAAATCACATTTCATATTCTTCCTCCCAGAACGTAAGAAACAAGGTATTTCCCAGCAGCCTTGCAGTTAGGCAGGACCAGGGACTAATTCTGAAAAGTTAACTGAGTCATTTGTGGGTGGAGACAGTGAAAAGCCCTTTCACAATTCTTTTGTCCTCCATGCAAAATCTAATGTGCCTGGGAAAGAATAAATGCACCATAGCAAGAGAGAAAAAGATGAGGCTATTTCTGAATCTGCAATTATAAAAGGAATCCTGCCTAGCTCCTAACTCCAGCACATGTCAAGTACTCCATGAGAACTTCAGGAAGGCATTTGACTCAATATCAGTATCTGGATTCTCTTCTGTGTAGCATGAAACACTTACACGTCTTATGGATGTGGTAGCAGAGCATAAATGAACACCCAACGCTTCTATGAATCTCTAGGGGGCTGTTACATTGGAGAACCCACATCTACCCATACTTTGTAAGGCCAGAATCCTGCTTGCAGCTTTTATTCTGGAAATGAACTTTGTACGTTAGTTCCTTGGAAAGTGAGTCAAAAAGAAAAAAGCACTGGCCTGGTTTCAGACTGACAAAGATTTAAATCTTGGTTCCCCCTTTATCAGCCAAATGACTTGAGCAAAGGACTTCATCCTTCTGAGCCATGATATTTTTTTCCCTCTGTATGGTAATAATTCCCATCTTAAGTGTTGTAAAGATTACATTGAATAATGCACACAAGGAGGCTGGCTATGGCTATGGTTTAAATAGTGGCTATGGGGTTTTTTTTGGTTTTTTTTGTGGTACGTGGGCCTCTCACTGTGGTGGCCTCTCTCATTGGGGAGCACAGGCTCCGGACGCTCAGGCTCAGTGGCCATGGCTCACGGGCCCAGCCACTCCGCGGCATGTGGGATCTTCCCAGACCGGGGCATGAACCCGTGTCCCCTGCATCAGCAGGTGGACTCTCAACCACTGCGCCACCGGGGAAGCCCGTGGCTATGGTTTTATCCACAGTTCCTTGAAGAACTTGGGATAGTCTAGCATCATCTTGGAGTCTATATAAGGTGAAGACTATATAAGCAGCAAGCCTTGTCATACTGTAATATGTCAGTTAAAGCAAGATCACATTGCAAGGTAGAAAGATGTTATTCTGTAACATCTTATGGAAAAACCCAAACGAACTTTTTGGCCAACCCAATATTTTGTAAGAATTTCCTGTTTTGATTAAAATGTGTTATCAATGGTTTCCCTCTATCTTTAATCTTGTTTTTTAACTTGGTATTTTAAGGATAGGTAACTGCTTAGTCTCTGCAGTTAGCCTGAACCACTATTTGAAGTTCCTGGATCCTAAACCCTAATAGATTTTACTGAGAGAAGATACTATGCTTCTCCCCTTCAGTTTAATAAACATCACTTTTTCAAAAACATTCAGGAGATCACAGGGATTCTAACCCTTTATCCATTGGGTTGACTCATGCTGAGGAGAGAAAGGTGAACTTCTCCAAGAAGCATGATTTCCTAGCCAAGTGGCATGGTTATTCCATCCAGGGCTGTTCCTATCACTGCCAAATTTACAAGAAGGATTATTTCTTGTTCTTACACATTGGTTCCTGCTAACAGAACAATGAAGATCAAATGCCAGTCCTGCAAAGAGCAAAGACATAAGACCATCAGTAACTCCTTGAGTATAATGGTCTCTCATCTTCCCTAAGAGATTTCCTCTAAGCAATGTCTCAACTCAAGTATGTAAGAGCTTCACAATACCTCCAAGTTCTTATTATGGGACATCAGAAACAATCCAGAGTATCGCACTGGTGTCCAAGATGGATATGAAAACCACCTTTAATAATATTCCAGGAATACTCTTTGTGTAAGGCTGTGATTAAGATTCTTTTCTCTAACCCACAGAGAAGAGCAATAAATGCTGTGTTTCTGACATGGAAAATGCTAAAATGCCAGATACTACCTGCTTGAAATAAGATGTTTCCATGTGGGATTTTTCTTACATACCTCAAATTAGGAAATGGGAATGCTTTTACAATATTTTTACATTGTGTTTTACCAAGGAAAATTCTGTGTTGGTTCCAAACAAAAGCAGCATTTTTTCATTTCCTCTTCAATATTACACAAACCATTTTCTATTAAAGTCATAGTTATCTTTAATTTCAGGTACCATTTAATATCTCATGAACACAAATATTTGCTTTGACATTGAGAAAAGAACTGCGTAAGGTTCAAACCCTTCTTTCTTTCAGTTGTGCTAAATATGTGCTAAGAATGTGACATAGTCTCCAATTACTACCTTAAACTATTAGGAATTAGTAGGAAGCAAAACTTTTATTAAAGCCTGGAAATTTAGAATAGAAACAGAATAATGGTAGAGGTACCTGCAGAGCTCATCAGATCCCTAAACTATCCTGTTCAGAAAGTCTTACAAAGCAGGCAGTTTTAAGTTATTTTAATAACTGGAGATAGAACTTAACTTTCTGACATGCTGTGAAGTTCTTCCCTCTAACTAGCATAAATCCCCCCTTGCTGCAGTTTCAGCTCACCTGCAGTTTGATCCTTCGTGATCAGGAAGCACAGCTGGTCTCCATCATCCTTACAATAACCATTCATATTCCCCAAATTATATCACCCTTGGGTTTCCTCTTCTCCAGGTTAAAAAGCCCAGTTCCTTTAACCTTTCCTCAGAGGTCCTATTTTTCAACCACTTCATCATTTTTGTTGATTGCCTCTGGACTCTCTCTCTAATTTCTGTATCCCTTGTCAGTTGTGCTTCTCTCAAACTAGAGCAGGACTTGATGATCTAAGACCTTATCACTGCCAAATATACTAGAAAGGTTACTTCCTGTTCTTACAGCTCAGCTTCCACTAACAGAACAATCAAGATCAAAAGCCAGACCCACATAAAACCCACGCTACCCTTCTATTCCCACTGCTACCCCCACCCTCTGCCCTCACATGACATAAATAGAGATGAAATGCATTTCTGCAGTAGCGAAATTATGAAAAGGGGCAAGTCAGGCTGCAGAGACATACCTCCTTTCAATTCAGCATCTTTCCTTTTTCATGCCTCCCATTCCTATCTCTGACCTTGTTGGGACATCTCTCTTGCCAGCCTCTGAATATTTACAAATTTATGTTAACAGCCTTTGGAGTTTCTCCCGGCCTCATGGCTCCCTGTCCAAGATTATAAGAGCTCTCCAGACATCTCTCTTCATCTCCCTCTTTCTTCAAACGCCAAACACACTAGTTAGGGTTCCTTTTGGTACAAGTAAAAGAAATCCAGCTCAAGTCATTGATAATAAGAGAGAGATGCCTATACTGTTCAGTTTTCCATGTCTGTAAAGTTTATATAAATGTTATCATAATATATACATTTTTCTGTAACTTGCTATTTCCAATCATATTATGCTCATGGGTTTTATCTATGTAAACGCATATACCTGAGGTTCAGTTTTTTTCACTTCTGCTTAGTGTTACAATAAATAAGTTATTGCTGTTGTTGGATTTGTGTCAATGAACAATTAGATTATTTCCAGATTTTTCTGTTATTTTAAGCAAAGCTCTTATGAAATTTTTAATATATTTCCATGTGCATATGTGCAAGGTTTTCCCTAAGGTATACCCCAGGAATGGAATTGCTGAGTCCTTAAGTATGTGCATTTTCAACCTTAATAGATGTTCGATAATTTTCCAAAATGATAGTAATAATTTACATTTCTTCCAGCAGTAAGAGTTCCTGTTGCTTTACTTCCTCTTCAACATTTTTCTTGTCTGATTTTTAAATTTTGCACATCTAACATGTACTACATGATATTCCAGTGTGGTTTTAACTTCTCTGGTGACTAAGACTGAGAGTCTTTACAAATGTTCATTAGAAAATGTGTTTTCTTTTCTAAATTTTTTGCTCACCTATTTATTTATCAAGTTGTTTGTCTCTTTCGTGTTGATTTATATGAAAGAAGGTTATATATATGTGTGTGTGTGCGTGTGTGTGTGTCTGGGTATGTTCTAGATATTAGTCTTTTATCTGATGTATATGTTGCAAAGTATCAAATAGCTTATCTTTTTATTTTATCAGTTTTCTTTGGTTAACAGAAGTTCCTACTGTGGCAGATTTTTTTTCACTTATGCATTATGCTTTTGGAATCTTTAAGAAATCTTTCCTTAACTCAATATTACAAATATATTCAACTACATTTTCTTTTTAAAGTCTTAAAGTTTTGGTTTCACATTCAAAATTTTAATTTATCTGGTATTAATTTATGTATGGTATGAGATAGGAATCCAGCTTAAATTTTTTATACACAGATAAGCAGTGTTCACAAAGCCACTTATTAACCCATTTATCTCCGGTGCCAGTCCTGACGTATATATGTGGACATTATTTTGGACCTCTATTCTGTCCTACTGATATTCTGTCTATTCAAATACCAATGCCACACTGTCTCAATTGCCTTAGCAAGTTTTTTCACACTATCTTCTTCTTCTTTGGAAATGTCCTGGCTTTTTTGGCCCTTTGCTCTTCCACATAAACTTTATTATTTATTTATTTATTTTTTTGCGGTATGCGGGCCCCTCACTGCCGCGGCCGCTCCCGCCGCGGAGACGCGCAGGCCTAGCGGCCATGGCTCCTGGGCCCAGCCGCTCCGCGGCAAGCGGAATCCTCCCGGACCGGGACACAAACCTGCATCCCCCGCACCAGCAGGCGGACTCCCAACCACTGCGCCACCAGGGAAGCCCCACATAAATTTTAAACTCTATTTGTCAAACTACACACACACACACACAGACACATACACACACACACACGCAAATAACCCTGTTGCTATTTTGGCTGGAAATGCATTGCATCTATAGATCAATTTATGGACAACTGATATATCGTTAAGATGTTGAATCATTCAATCCATGAAAATGGTAGATCTTTCCATCCATATCTTTTTTATTTTATTTTATTTTATTTTTAACATGTTTATTGGAGTATAATTGCTTTACAATGCTGTGTTAGTTTCTGCTTTATAACAAAGTGACACAGTTATACATATATATATATATGTTCCTGTATCTCTTCCCTCTTGCGTCTCCCTCCCTCCCACCCTCCACATCCCACCCCATCCATTTCTTTCACTAAATTTTTATAATTTTTATAAATTTTTATAAATTTTATAAATTTTTATAATCGTCTTAATTTTATAATGGCAAACATAATAGTTTGCATTACTTCTTTTGTATTTGTTCCTAGACATTTTACTACTTTGTGAACATAATAAATGTTTTTAATTATGTTACATTTATTAATAGTTTGCTGCTGGTGTATAAAAATACAATTGAGTTTTCATCTTGTATTCATCAAATTTGCTAAGCACTTAATAATCCTAATTATCTCTAAAGTCTTTTGATTTTCTATTTAAACAACTGTACCATCTACAGTAACAGTTTTTATTTACAATTCCCTAAAATTTTATTTCTTATTATCGTGTTACTACACTGACTAGGACTTCCAGGAAAATACTGAAAAGAAACAGCAAGAGGATGCATTCTTTTTCTCCAACTGATATTAAAGTTTTATTATTATATTTGTTGTAAGATTTCTTATAAGTACTATAATATTTCCATATATTCCTAATGTTCTAAGAAAATTTTAATAACAAGAATCAGTATCGACTCCCTCTTGCGAGAGCACCGGAATCACAACTAACTGCTGGACAATCGTCGACAGGAAGGCACTAGAGCTCACCAAAAAAGATACCCAACATCCAAAGACAAAGGAGAAGCCACAGTGAGAAGGTGGGGGGGGGGCGTAATCACAATAAAATCAAATCGCATAACTGCTGGGTGGGTGACTCACAAACCTGAAAACACTTATACCACAGAAGTCCACCCACTGGAGTAAAGGTACTGAGCCCCACGTCAGGCTTCCCAACCTGGGGGTCTGGCAACGGGAGTGGAATTCCTAGAGAATCAGACTTCAAAGCCTAGCAGGATTTGACTGCAGGACTTCAACGGGACTGGGGGAAACAGAGACTCCACTCTTGGAGGGCACACACAAAGTAGTGTGCACACTAGGATCCAGAGGACAGAGCAGTTATCTCATAGGAGACTGAAGCAGACCTACCTGCTAGTGTTGGAGGGTCTCCTGCAGAGGCGGGGGATGGCTGTGCCTCACCGTGAGGACAAGGACACTGGCAGCAGAAGTTCGGGGAAGTACTCCTTGGCATGAGCCCTCCCAGAGTCTGCCATTAGTCCCACCAAAGAGCCTGGGTAGGCTCCAGTGTTGGGTCACCTCAGGCCAAACAACCAACAAGGAGGGAACCCAGCCTCACCCATCAGAAGACAAGCGGATTAAAGTGTTACTGAGTTCTGTTCACCAGACCAACACCTAGCTCTACCCAGCACCAGTCCCTCCCATCAGGAAACTTGCACAAGCCTTTTAGATAGCCTCATCCACAAGAGGGCAGACAGCAGAAGCAAGAAGAACTACAATCCTGCAGCCCGTGGAACAAAAACCACATTCACAGAAAGACAGACAAGATGAAAAGGCACAGGGCTATGTACCAGAAGAAGCAACAAAATAAAACCTCAGAAAAACAACTAAATGAAGTGGACATAGGCAACCATCCAGAAAAATAATTCAGAATAATGATAGTGAAGATGATCCAGGACTTTGAAAAAGAATGGAGGCAAAGATCGAGAAGATGCAAGAAATGTTTAACAAAGACCTAGAAGAATTAAAGAACAAACACCTAGAAGAATTAAAGAACAAACAAACAGGTGAACAAAACAATAACTGAAATGAAAATACACTAGAAGGAATCAACAGCAGAATTACTGAGGCAGAAGAATGGATAAGTGACCTAGAAGACAGAATGGTGGAATTCACTGCGGCGGAACAGAATAAAGAAAAGAGAATGAAAAGAAATGAAGACAGCCTAAGAGACCCTTGGGACAACATTAAACGCAACAACATTCGCATTATAGGGGTCCCAGAAGGAGAAGAGAGAGAGAAAGGACCAGAGAAAATATTTGAAGAGATTGTAGTCGAAAATTTCCCTAACATGGGGGAGGAAATAGCCACCCAAGTCCAGGAAGCACAGAGAGTCCCAGGCAGGAGAAACCCAAGGAGAAACACATGAAGACACATAGTAATCAAACTGACAAAAATTAAATACAAAGAAAAATTAATGAAAGCAACAAGAGAAAAATGACAACATACACAGGAACTCCCATAAGGTTGATAGGTGATTTCTCAGCAGAAACTCTAAAAGCCAGAAAGGAGTGGCATGATATATTTAAAGTGATGAAAGGGAAGAACCTACAACCAATATTACTCTACCCAGTAGGGATATTGTTCAGGTTCGAGGGAGAAATCAAAAGCTTTACAGACAAGCAAAAGCTAAGAGAATTCAGCACCACAAAAGCAGCTCTACACAAATGCTAAAGGGACTTCTCTAAGTGGGAAACACAAAAGAAAAAAAGGACCTACAGAAATAAACCCATTACAATTAAGAAAATGGTAATAGGAACATACATATGGATAATTACCTTAAATGTGAATGGATTAAATGCTCCAACCAAAAGACAGAGGCTCGTTGAATGAATACAAAAACAAGACACATATACATGCTGTCTACAAGAAACCCACTTCAGACCTAGGGATACATACAGACTGAAAGTGAGGGGCTGGAAAAAGATATTCTATGCAAATGGAAATCAAAAGAAAGCTGCAGTAGCAATACTCATATCAGATAAAATAGACTTTAAAATAAAGAATGTTACAAGACACAAGGAAGGACACTACATAATGATCAAGGGATCAATCCAAGAAGAAGATATAACAATTATAAATATATATGCACCCAACATAGGAGCACCTCAATATATAAGGCAAATGCTAACACCTATAAAAGAGGAAATTGACAGTAACACAATAGTAGTGAGGGACTTTACCACCACATTTACACCAATGGACAGATCATCCCAAAAGAAAATTAATAAGGAAACACAAGCTTTAAATGACACAATAGACCAGATAGATTTAATTGATATTTATAGGACATTCCATCCAAAAACAGCAGATTACACTTTCTTCTCAAGTAGATGTGGAACATTATCCAGGACAGATCACATCTTGGGTCACAAATCGAGCCTCAGTAAATTTAACAAAATTGAAACCATATCAAGCAACTTTTCTGACCACATCACTATGAGTTTAGAAATCAATTACAGGGAAAAAAACGTAAAAAACACAAACACATGGAGGCTAAACAATACGTTACTAAATAACCAAGAGATCACTGAAGAAATCAAAGAGGAAATCAGAAAATACCTAGAGACAAATGACAACGAAAACACGATGATCCAAAACCTATGGGATGCAGCAAAAGTATTTCTAAGAGGGAAGTTTATAGCAATACAAGCCTTTGTCAAGAAACAAGAAAATTCTCAAATAAATACTCTAACCTTATACCTAAAGGAACCACAGAAAGAAGAACAAACAAAACCCAAAGTTAGCAGAAGGAAAGAAATCATAAAGATCAGAGCAGAAATAAATGAAATTGAAACAAAGAAAACAATAGCAAAGATCAATAAACCTAAAAGCTGGTCCTTTGAGAAGATAAACAAAATTGATAAACCATTAGCCAGACTAATCAAGAAAAAGAGGGAGAGGACTCAAATCAATAAAATTAGAAATGAAAAAGGAGAAGTTACAACAGACACCACAGAAATACAAAGCATCCTAAGAAATTACTACAAGCAACTCTATGCCAATAAAATGGACAACCCGGAAGAAATGGACAAATTCTTAGAAAGATATAAACTTCCAAGACTGATCCAGGAAGAAACAGAAAATATGAAGAGATCAATCACAAGTAATGAAATTGAAACTGTGATTAAAAATATTCCAACAAACAAAAGTCCAGGACCAGATGGCTTCACAGGTGAATTCTATCAAACATTTAGAGAAGAGCGAACACCCATCCTTCTCAAACTCTTCCAAAAATTGAAGAGGAAGGAACACTCCCAAGCTCATTCTATGAGCCACCATCACCCTGATACCAAAACCACATGAAGATACTACAAAAAAAGAAAATTACAGACCAATATCGCTAATGAATATAGATGCAAAAATCCTCAACAAAATACTAGCAAACAGAATCCAACAACACATTAAAAGGATCATACACCATGATCAAGTGGGATTTATCCCAGGGATGCAAGGATTCTTCAATATATGCAAATCAATCAATGTGATTCGCCATATTAACAAATTGAAGAATGAAAACCGTATGATCATCTCCATAGATGCAGGAAAATCTTTTGACAAAATTCGACACCCATTTATGATAAAATCTCTCCAGAAAGTGGGCATAGAAGGAACCTACCTGAACATAATAAAGGCCATATACGACAAACCCACTGCAAACATCATTCTCAATGGTGAAAAACTGAAAGCATTTACTCTAAGATCAGGAACAAGACAAGGATATCCACTCTTGCCACTATTATTCAATATAGTTTTGGAAGTCCTAGCCACGGCAATCAGAGAAAAAAGGAAATAAAAGGAATAAAAATTGGAAAAGAAGAAGTAAAACTGTCACTGTTTGCAGAAGACATGATACTGTACATAGAGAGTCCTAAAGATGCCACCAGAAAACTACTAGAGCTAATCAATGAATGTGGTAAAGTTGCAGGATACAAAATTAATGCACAGAAATCTCTTGCATTCCTATACACTAATGATGAAAAATCTGAAAGAGAAATTAAGGAAACACTCCCATTTACCATTGCAACTCAAAGAATAAAATACCTAGGAATAAACCTACCTGGGGAGACAAAAGACCTGTATGCAGAAAGCTATAAGGCACTGATGAAAGAAATTAAAGATGATACCAACAGATGGAGAGATATACCATGTTCTTGGATTGGAAGAATCAATATTGTGAAAATGACTATACTACCCAAAGCAATCTACAGATTCAATGCAACCGCTATCAAATTACCAATGGCATTTTTTACAGAACTATAATAAAAAAATCTTAAAATTTGTATGGAGACCAAAAAGACCCAGAATAGCCAAAACAGTCTTGAGGGGAAAAAAAACAGTTGGCAGAATCAGACTCCTTGACTTCAGACTATACTACAAAGCTACAGTAATCAAGGCAATATGGTACTGGCACAAAAACAGATTACAGATCAATGGAACAGGATAGAAAGCCCAGAGATAAACCCACGCACCTATGGTCAACTAATCTATGACAAAGGAAGCAAGGATATACAGTGGAGAAAAGACAGTCTCTTCAATAAGTGGTGCTGGGAAAACTGGACAGCTACATGTAAAAGAATGTAATTAGAACACTCCCTAACATCATACACAAAAATAAACTCAAAATGGATTAGAGACCTAAATGTAAGACTGGACACTATAAAACTCTTAGAGGAAAACATAGGAAGAACACTCTTTGACATAAATCACAGCAAGATCTTTTTTGATCCACCTCCTAGAGTAATGGAAATAAAAACAAAAATAAGCTAATGGGACCTAATGAAACTTAAAAGCTTTTGTAAAGAAAAGGAAACTACAAACAAGACAAAAAGACAACCCTCAGAATGGGAGAAAATATTTGCAAGGAAGCAACTGACAAAGGATTAATCTCTAAAATATATAAATAGCTCATGCAGCTCAATATTAAAAAAACAAACAACCCAATCAAAAAATGGGCAGAAGACTTAAATAGACATTTCTCTGAAGAAGACATACAGATGGCTAAGCACATGAAAAGCTGCTCAACATCACTAATTATTAGAGAAATGCAAATCAAAACTATAGTGAGGTATCACCTCACACCAGTTAGAATGGGCATCATCAGAAAATCACCAGTTAGAATGGGCATCATCAGAAAATCTACAAAGAACAAATGCTGGAGAGGGTGTGGAGAAAAGGGAACCCTCTTGCACTGTTGCTGGGAATGTAAATTGATACAGCCACTATGGAGAACAGTACGGAGGTTCCTTAAAAAACTAAAAATAGAATTACCATATGACCCAGCAATCCTATTACTGGGCCTATACCCAGAGAAAACAATAATTCAAAAAAATACATGCACCCCAGTGTTCATTTCAGTACTATTTACAGTAGCCAGGTGATGGAAGCAACCTAAATGCCCAGAGGCAGATGAATGGATAAAAAAGATGTAGTACATATATACGATGGAATATTACTTAGCCATAAAAAGGAATGAAATTGGGTCATTTGTAGAGATGTGGATGGATCTAGAGACTGTCATACAGAGTGAAGTCAAAAAGAGAAAAACAAATATTGTATATTAACGCATATATGTGGAACCTAGAAAAATGGTACAGAGGAACCGGTTTGCAGGGCAGAAATAGAGACACAGAAGTAGAACACAGACGTATGGACACCAAGGGGTGGGGGGAAGTGGCGTGGGGGTAGTGGTGGTGGGATGAATTGCGAGATTGGGATTGACATATATACACTAATATGTATAAAATGGATAACTATTAAGAACCTGCTGTATAAAATAATAAATAAAATTGAAAAATTAAAAAAAAAAAAGATTTTACCTGATCCATATATGAAGGATATCAGATTGCTGTCTTTTAAGCAGAAATGCACATACATACCTAGGTGTGTCTTTCTGGGTATGAAAGCACAAGTGGGATATTTTTAAATCTAACTGACTTGACAAGACTTTTAGGATGCCATTCAACCTTGAATAAAACTCAACAATATTTAGTACAGATTAATTAGTGGAATATTAAAAAAATTAATGGTAAAAATAAGAGTTATAAAAGGTCTTTGAATCATGTAGTGAATTTTTAGCAAACTTTTTCAAAAGATTTTTATGGATTAGACCACCACATATTGGGTGTTCAGGACAAAAATAAAAAGCGAACAAGCTCTGTGGGGACCTAAATGGGAAGAAAATCTAAAAAAAATAGTGGATACATGTATATGTATAACTGATTCACTGTGCTGCACAGTAGAAACTAAGACAACATTGTAAAACAACTATACTCCAATAAAAGTTTTTTTTTTAAGTGAAAAAAATAGAATCAGTATTGAATTTTATTAAATACTGTTTCTGCATCTGAGATAATAATCTTTCTCTTTTATTTATTTATATAATCTGGTTAATTACATTAACAGTTTTTCTAACATTAAACAAGTCAAGCATTCCTGAGAAAACCCATTTGGCCATAATGTATTATCTTTTTCATGGATTGCTGAATTTGTTTTACTAATATTTTGCTAACATAATTTAATCTATGTTCATAAATTATATTGGTCAACAATTTTTCTTGTCTGGTTTTTGTGTCAGTGTTATACTAGCCTCATAAAAGGCTAGTATTCAGAGTGGTTCTCACACTTTCTCTATTCTCTGGAAGATGTTTGTTAGACTGAAACCTGTTTCCTATGTGTAGAACCTCAGTTATAAACTGTCTGGGATTTTTCTTATTCTTTTGGGGACAGATGACTGACTATTGATTTTAACTATTTACAGTTGTAGAACTCTTATTGTATATTGTATGAGTTTTGTTTATACTTTTTTGGGAACTTGCCCATTTCATCTAAATTTTAAAATTATTTGCATAAAATTGATAATATTCTCATTATATTTTAATGTCTGCTACATCTGTGACTTTGTCAACATTTTTCCTTAATGTTTTTGATGTGACTTCTTTCTTTGATCTTGATCAGTGTTTATCAATTTTATAATTTTTTCCAAAAATTTAGTTTTGACTGTATTGAACCTCTCTATTTTATCTGTTCCAGTGTATCCAATTATTGCTATTATTTCCTTCTTTTACTTCCTTTTTTTTAAAGTTTCCTTTAACTGATTACTAAAGTTAGACAGTTAAACTCCTTGATTTTCAACCTTTTTTTTTTGTCCTTATATAAGCATTTAAATCAATATATGGCCCCTTAATCCTCCTTAACTGCACAAGAGAAATGATAATACAAAGGTTGCCTTTCATCATTCAGTTCTAAGTATTTTCTAATTCCTTTTATGGTTCCTTTTTTGACCCATAAATTATTTAGCAGTGGGTGTTAAAATTTTCAAATATTTAGTTTTTATATATTAGTTTTGTCATTATTTATAACTTACTTGCCCTGTGGTCATGAACCTTGCATGATAATAGTGTTTTTTAATTTACTGAGACTTGCTTTATGGCAGAGTAGATGGTCAGTCACCACTACTGTTCAGTGTAAGCTTGAAAAGCATGTGTGTGCTCCAATTACTGAGACTTAGTATTCTATACAGATTGAGGTTGTTTACTATGTTGTTCAAATTTTCTCCATCCTTACTGACTGTTGCCTGCTAAATCTATCAATAACTCAGAGAAGAATCAAAATCTTGTATTATGTCACTTTTTCTTATAGCTTATCATTTATTTGCTGGATATAGTTTGAGACTATTATTAAATGCATATAAGTAATTTCTTTCCAATGAGTTAAAGTGTTTATCATTACAGAGTGGTGTTATTTATCTCTGGTAATATTTTCTGCTTTAAATTTTAATTTGTCTGATACAAATACAGCATTAGTAGCTTATGCTATTTGTTAATATTTTTGTGTTGTATCCTTTTCTAGCTATTTCTATGAACTCTATATTCCTTCTTCCAGTTTGTAATTTATACTAACATATATGTTTTTTATATATAATTTTATTATAGACAATTAAATCCAATCTGATAATAATCTCTTCTCTTAGCTTAAAAATAAAACAATTTAAAATTGTGTAAGCTAGTATGTTTGAATTTATTTCTGATATTTTATTTTTGCTAATTTTTCCTGGTTTTTTATTCATCATTTTTTCTCCTTTGTTTCGGTCACAGAATTTTTGCTTAGATCATATTTATCTTGGCATCTGTGTATTAAGATTTTTAAAATTAGACCAGAAACAGTGGGTAAAGATTCATATCTTTTCATGTGCTTATTGGCTATTTATATATCTTCTTCAGATAAATGTTTATTCAAGTCCTTTGCCCATTTTTGAATTGTTTTAATTTTGTTTTAATGTTGTTGAGTGATAAGAGTTCTTTGTATATTCTGGATATTAATCCCCTATCAGATATATGATTGGCAAATATTTAATTCCATTCTGCGGGTTGTTTTTGGACTTAGTTTATAGTGTTCTTTGATACACAAAAGTTTTTAATTTTTTTTTTAAGAATTAGATATTTTAAGGAATTCCTTTATTTTTATTTTATTTATGTATTTATGTATGTATTTATTTAGGCTGTGTTGGGTCTTCGTTTCTGTGCAAGGGGTTTCTCTAGTTGCGGCAAGCGGGGGCCACTCTTCATTGTGGCGCGCGGGCCTCTCACCATCGCGGCCTCTCTTGTTGCAGAGCACAGGCTCCAGACACGCAGGCTCAGTAGTTGTGGCTCACGGGCCTAGCTGCTCTGCGGCATGTGGGATCTTCCCAGACCAGGGCTCAAACCCGTGTCCCCTGCATTGGCAGGCAGATTCTCAACGACTGCACCACCAGGGAAGCCCAAAGGTTTTTAATTTTGATGAAGTCCAAGTTATCTATTTTTTTTTCTTCCATTGCCTGTGCTTTTGGTGTCATAGCTAAGAAATCATTGCCAAATACAATGTCATAAAGATATTCCCCTAGTTTTCTTCTAAGTATTTTAGTTTTAGCTCTTACATGGGGTCTTTGATCCATTTTTAGTGACTATTTATATATGGTATAAGGTAAAGGCCCAACTTCACTCTTTTCATGTAAATATCCAGTTTACCTGGCACTATTTGTGGAAAGACTGTCTTTTTCCCATTGTGCTAATCTTTAAAAAACTTTTTTTCATCCTACTGAGTCTGTACTGGTAACATTTTATGGTGTTTATTTTCATTTCCCTGACTAATAATGTTGAACACTTTTAAATGTTTCTGTGGCCATTCTTATGTCTTCCTTTGTAAATTTCCAGTTCAAGTCTTTGGTCCATTATTTTACTGGGTTCTCTGCTATTTCAGTATTGTGTTGTAGGACTTCTGTATGTTTTGGACGTAAGTCCTTTTTCAGATACAAGTATGTGAATATTTTCCTCCAGTTTGATGTCTGTTATTCATTTCCTCAATAGTGTCTTTTAATGGGCACTTTTAACTTTGTTTACATTCATTTTATCTACTTTATCTATTTCTCAGGATTTCTATATCTAATTCTTAGTAGTCTGTTTGCCATGTGGTCATAAAGATTTTCTCCTGTATCTTCTACCAGAAGCAGTATATTTTATATTTTATGTTTAGGTCTATGATTTATTTTGAATTAATTTTTCTACAAGGTATGAGACATGAGTGGAGGTTCATTTTGTCCCACATAGATGATCAGTTTTTCAAGTCTTTCTCCATCAAATTGTTCAGATTCCTTGGTCAAAATTAATTGACCACAGAAGGGCGGGGTACTTTTCAGGACCCTCTATTCTTATGATTGATTTTCTTTCATTCTTTATCTTGATAACTATTGCTTGATTACAATAAGTCTTGAAATTAGGCAGTTTAAATGCTCAAACTTAGTTCTTCTTTTCTAACACTGTTTGACTATTCCAGGTTCTTTGAAAGCCTATATAGAGTTTTAAAATCAGCATGTCAATTTCTACCAAAAATCTTCCTAAATTTTGATTGGTATTGCACTGAACTTATAGATCAATTTTTAAAAATATTTCTAACATTATTATAATCATAATATATCTCTGTATTTATTTAAAAACTTTAATTTCTCTTAGCAATGTTTTATTTTCAGTGTATGGGTCTTAACACATATTCGTTAAATTTATTCCTAAGTATATCACGCAGTTTTTTTGTTTGTTTTTTTTTTTTTTGCGGTTCGCAGGCCTCTCACTGTTGCGGCCTCTCCCGTTGCGGAGCACAGGCTCCAGACGCACAGGCTCAGTGGCCATGGCTCACGGGCCCAGCCACTCCGTGGCATGTGGGATCCTCCTGGACAGAGGCACGAACCCGTGTCCCCTGCATCAGCAGGCGGACTTTCAACCACTGCGCCACCAGGGACTCCCTGGGGCAGTTTTTTAACTTCTTTGGACTTTACAATCTTTATCATTATAATGAAGTCCTCCTGGACAGAGGCACGAACCCGTGTCCCCTGCATCAGCAGGCGGACTTTCAACCACTGCGCCACCAGGGAAGCCCTCATGCAGTTTTTGATGCTACTGTAAATAGTATTTTTAAAATATCCTTTTCAATTGTAATTATTAGTATATGAAAATGCAACTAATTTTTGGCCATTGACCTTTACACAGAGCAAGTATCAGACATAAGGTAGTTATTCATAGAAACTAGGTCTACAATAGCCTTTTCTCTAGATCTGGCATAGTCCTGTTACTAAGGAGTAGCCATTCTGAGGTGTTCAATAATGTCTCTGCTCTCTGGCTACGTAACTTAAACATTGCTCAGCTCAGTTTTGTTAGTTATCTGCCTGGCAATTGTTCTTTGCCTGGCAGTTGTTCTTTGACCAATTTTATGGGGTCTGGCCCTGTGTATGATCATCATAGTATTATGCCAACGACTCAATAAACTGCTGTACGAGTTTTTTTGGGATTCCTTTTCTGCATAGCTTTTGTCTCTCTGGTATTCTGCCCCACAGTTCTAGCTGCTTCAGTAGCCCTGAACAATGATCTCTTTCCACTCAATTCAGTGAGATTGTGATGTTCTGAGTTCTTCTTCCCTGCACTGCAAGCTAGAAAATGCCCCCAGGCAGAAAATGTGAGCAGTCATGGTATTCATCTTGCTTATTTCCCTTTCCTCATGAATTACAGTCCTGCATTTTGTTTCCAACATCTAAAAATGGTTATTTCATATATATTTGCCAAGTTTTATAGTTGTTTACACTGGGAAGGTTAGTCTGTTACCAATTATATGATTAGATTAAGAAGTGTCTATATCTAATTTTCAAGTTATTCTGACTTCTTTTCTGCCTTTTATTTACAATTTGCTAAATTTGAAAAGTATTTTGTCCTGCATAGGTGGTTTTCCTTCCAGTTCTGGATATAATTCCTCTCTTTGGGATGAGCCATGTTGTTGAGAAAACAGATTACAGAAAACCCAACGTGTTTTTCTATTTGATGAAAGTGCAATGATTTACCTCTGTGTACCTTTATTTGCTACTATTGATCCACAGTTGTAAAAATGGGGCCAAGTAGAATAGTGGCCATCTATCCATGGTTCTCACTTGCCACTCCAAATTAGGGGAATTTTCTCTACTTTGGAGAAAAACTGCAACGCAATTAAGAAGCCAGAAGAGGAATGGGAGGGAGATAAGCCCATACATACTTTCTCTTTGAGTCCTGCCTGTATATTATTGGATTGGAATTCATTTGCCAACTAAGCTCGTGCAGCCTTTGTCTCTTTTATGACATTCCCACAACTCCAGCTCTAGTCCCTTGAAATTAGGGGAAATTGGTTGGTTCCTGTAAGAATCCTGTCTTGTCCTGAAGGGAAGTTTTGTGTCACGCCTAAGTGTCTTTCTTCATTTTAAACTATATCAGTTAGAAAATTTTTAAAGTTTGTTAGATCCTTCCTCTATTTCCAAACTGACTTCTATACTGTAGTAGTCATGACAACTGCTCACCAAGTATTTTCAGTTTCCTTCTTTCCAGTACCACGGTGCTACTGTACTTTCTTTAAACTTCTTTGCAATTTAGGCTTATCTGTTACTTGCTTAC
The DNA here is from genome assembly GCF_000442215.2 of Lipotes vexillifer. Taxonomy (NCBI): domain Eukaryota; kingdom Metazoa; phylum Chordata; class Mammalia; order Artiodactyla; family Lipotidae; genus Lipotes; species Lipotes vexillifer. The sequence goes on along the minus strand of NW_006795956.1, from coordinate 452,986 downwards.
ATGTCACAAATGAATTGAACGAGGAAGCAATGGGTATCATTTCCAGGCAGAGGCTTTAAGATCAGTGCACCATTCACCATGTACTTTTCCTTTACATGGCCTTTGTTGAAGCATATATTGAGATGAAGAGTGTACCTGTCTCGGTCATTGAGCAGAATGGCCCCCCCCACCACTGTCCCCCATACACTGTGTGTGTGTTATACACACGAAGGTCTGTTAGACATATGGTGTGATTGAGAAATAAACCATTGTTGTGTTAAGCCACTAAAAAATTGAGGTTGTTTTTTACAGAACATAGCCTAATTTTTCTTGGCTAACACACAAACCCTCATTCTTCTTCTCAGTGATCACTCTGGCTGATTCTTATAAGTGGCAGATTTTGAAAGTTTGTTCTTATACATATAGTCAAAAGACAATCAATCCCAACCACAAATCTGAAGAGAGGAAAAAAGTAGTACTTTCTATTCAAAGAAGTGTGAATCATTAATTTTGAGAAGTGATGATTATCCACTTGGACATCCCAGATGACCAGATGTGCATTTTAAAGTATTAAACCTTCTATCAGGATGACCCTAGGCATCCCAGAGGTTAATCATAAGAAGGTCATATTCAGAGGGCCTGATGGCTGTCATTAGGATAAGACACTGCAGGTCATCTAAGGAAAAAAAATCCTACAAATTGAAATAACATAAATTTGACCCAAATGGGGAACAGAAACTTCATACCCAGAAAAAAAGACCCTACAGCAAAGGTAATTTAGGGTTGAATGCTAATTTCTACTCACTTTTGATGTGGCCAATGCTTTTTTTTAAAATAAATACAGTACATCAAATAGATATTTCATCATGAAATTGAAATAAATTCTTAAACATTTGTAATTCAGCAGTATGAAATGAGAGAAAAATCAGTAAGCATTTTTTGGTAATCAGAAGGAAAAGAAGCTTAACACTCAATAGGAGACAGAATAGCATGTTGGTTACTAGCATGGGCTCCGGTGGCAGACTGCCTACTTTCAAATTAGGCACTTCCACTTGCTGACTTTGTGACCCTGGATACATTACTTAACTTCTCTGAGACTCAGTTTCCTCACCTCTAAAATGGAGATACCACATATTCACTTGACAGTGTTGTTGTACAAGTTCAATAACATAATGCATCTAAAGTGCTTAGACGGATGACTAGTATGTAGTCTTATTTCATGTCCACAAAAATTAGTTATAACTATTATTATTTTGAATCTAGTTCTTCCACTCCTTTAAGAATATATATTTTTAAATTCTATGAAAATTTTTTACTGATTTTTCCAAATCTTCAACTTGGCCAATTTCATATATTATACCCCCATGCCTATGTACCCTTATTCATAAATTCCTAAGATACTATTAACTCATGTATATCATCTATTCCAACCACCTCATTATAGCAATAAGAAAAGTGGGGCCCCTCAATATAAATTTATCCATCTATATTTGTTTTACAAATTATTAATGTATTTGAATATCTCTATCATACATATAATTGCTTAGCAAACATGTATTTGTTTTATAATACTTGGATCAATCATATGTACCAATATTCTATTAACACAAAGAAGATGACTTTAACCTAAGAGGCTCAGGAGTCTTTATTTGGTTGATTTTTTATTTTAATAACTTATTTTGCGTGAGCATGTATCTTTGGCATATTCTTAGGTAGGTTTTGCTGTGGGTTCACTTGCGTTTTTTTCATATTGTTTCTAGATTTCTACGTCTAGACTAAGCGTATGATTCAGTACAGTCGTCTCTCAAAATCCACAGAGAATTCTTTTTATGAGCCCCCGTGTGTACCAAAATCCGCAGATGCTTAAGTCCTATAGTTGGTCCTCTGTATCTGTGGTTCTGCATCGACAGATTCAACCAACCATGGATCGTTTCGTAGTGCATCTATTTATTAAAAATAATCTGCATATAAGTGGACCTGCACAGTTCAAACCCGTGTTGTTCACGGGTCAACTGTAGTTCATAAAGTACTTTTTGAACCAGCGATTTGCCTGTAGCGAAGAGCTCAGAAATTCTTTTTTAAAGCACGCTACAATGAAAAGACACTACGCAGCCCATACACTTTCAAAGGGAAGGTTAAAGACAGAGCTGAACTCATATTCTTATGCTGCACCTCTCCCAAGACTAGATTTCGATTAACTACAAAGAAAGAAGAATCAAATTAGCTAACAGTCATCTATTACGCATAAATTAGTGGGAAAGTCAACTCTCCTCTAACCTAAACCATACAAATTCTATTGTGCCTGTTATTGTTTTTAGCAACTCCAAATGCTAGATACAATATTCAGATTCCAAATAAGGTAGTAAGATCCAAATAACAGTTTAACTCAACAAACATTTATAAAAGTCAACTGCATACAAAGCACTGCACTGAGTGCTGGGGAGACAAAGGTGAACAGCACATGTATCTGCCTTTGAGGAATTTATCATCCAGGGTTTGAAGTTTGACAACTGTACATCAAAAATACAATTTTTTGTACATCAAAAAAAAATCTGATGTAATGATGTGATAAGTGCCAAGAGCTCTGGGATACCAAGGACGATGCATTGTCCAGTCTGAGCTTTGACAATGCCTTCTAGAGAAGATGAGGCCCAAACTCTATCTTGAGGATTGTTGCAAACCAGTTAGGTGCAGAAGGGGGAAGAGCATGCCAGAACAATTCCCAACTGTGTGAGCCACATCACTGGGTGGTGGTGGAGGGGTGAAAAAGAGCACGATGCAAAGAACTGTGGACAATAAATTGCATCCTGTAGATAACGGGAGGTGTTGTAAGCAGGCCAAAAAATATAATATTTTTCGAAGGTTTAGACATGTTTAGAAGGTTGGGTAGATATGCTCACCTGCCCTTTAGGGCACATGTGAATCTGTAGCTCTCGGGTTCCTTGCTGTGGGGCTGCGGTGTTGTGCCATGTAATTAGTTCTGGTCCATAGGCTATGGATAGGAAAGACATATATCACTTCTGGGCCAAAAAGTGGAAAAGCCTCTGTGTGACCTACCACTGTTTAGTCGTCTGCCATGGTGTTTGGGGAAGCACACATACGGATGGAGCTCTCATAAGAGGAAAAATGAGTGGAAAGCTGAATTTTCACAAGAAGGGCTTACGCAGAAGACTTTCGGAGAATGAGAAATAAACTTCTGTAGTGTGAAGCCACTGAGGTTTTGGGGTCATTCATTACTACAGCATAATCCATTCTATGCTGAATAAAAGTATTAGAAAGGGTTTATTATTGTTTGTGTACGAAGGGTGAGGAAGGGAGAGGTGATAAGTATGGCTCGCACGTTTCTGGTTTCTTGATTGTTTGGATGGTTTAAAGACTACTGAATGAGAGGAAATTCAAAGGTAAAAACCAGCCATACTGGTTTGGAAAAATAGAGAAGTGGCAATGTGCCAACACGTAGACTTTGAAGCTCCCAGTGAATGTGTTCAGGCAACATTTAGCTACACGAGCCAGAAGCTCAGAGGACTCTCAGGGCTAGATACAGAGATCTGGATGTTCTCATGAATGGTAGTTAAAATTATGAGAATAAATAAGATCAAAGAAGTTTCGAAGTAATTATCTAATTAATTTAGGCTAAGCAAATCATCCAAACCTCCAATACCAATTTCATCATTCGATTTACCAATTTGGCAAAACATACTTTTAATAAAAAAACAGCTTTCACTGAAAGTTACCATCTTTATAATCAGCAGTATATTATTTTTCCTTAGCTTAAAATGAAGACTACACAGCATTGTAAATCAACTATACTTCAGTAAAAAAAATAAAATTAAAAAAAAAGAGTTAAAAAAATGAAGACTAAAACAAAATTTAATGGGTCTTTTTGTACTAGTACAGTGCAGGTATGGTTTTTGTTTTCTATCTTTTCTTAGATTCAGGGTATTCTCTTTGCATATACAATTGCTATTTCATATTACTTTGTGTCTCTGATATTCTTCCATTTTTCTGTATGTCTGGAATCCTGACTTTATTATTATGTCCGCCATCACATATTCAGTAAAAAAAATGTTCATGTGTGGGTAAAGATTTTGGAAGCAGTATCCTTTTTACAGATTATTATCGAAAAAGCGAACCTAAAAGATTAATCATGATTGTGGATGTTTCTATTAAACATGGCAATATTGCTAGTTATTTCAAAAGAAATACTACAATTTTCTTTATTGTTTTAACTTTTTTATTGTCCTCTCCTCTTCTTCCACTAAAATATGAGCTCAGAGAGATAAGGGAGCTTGCCTGTCTCACTCAGGGTTACATCCCCTGCACTGCACCTGGTATGTAGCAGGTATTCATTCAGCATCTGTTGAGCTTGTTGAATGAATGATTGTGTACACTTTGAAGGACAATGTACAATACCATAACAAAGTAATCATTTTGTCTCCTATATTGTACAAGAATACAATCACTATTTGTTATAAAATAGACATTTTAAAGGGTAGTTAATCTTTCCTCTTCTCATTCCTGCCTTTCACTCACATGCACATCCAATCCTTTGGCAAACTCTATATATTGTGCCTTCAAAACATATCCAAAATCTGACCATTTCCTCAAGCTGTACCAGCCTGGTCCCAGCCCCCCACCTCTCTCCCCTAGATTACTACAGCAGCTTCCTTACCGGTCTCCCTGCTTCTACCCTGTCTGACCACTGCCTCTTTCCTTCCACCCCAGATGAATTTTGGTATAAAGGCCAGAGTGATGGTCTAAAAGCATAAATCAGATCCTGTCACTCTTCTGCTCAGAGGCTTCCCATCTCACTCAAAATAAAAGCATCCTTACAAAGGCTCACCAGGCCCTACACCAGCTGGCCAGCTGCCACCTTTTTGACTTTATCTCCCACTGCTGTCTTCTTTGTTCCCTTCTCTCCAGCCATACTAACCTGGCTTTTCATTAAAGACACCATGCCTGTCCCCACCTCAGGACATGTGCACTTGCTGTTTCCTCTATTTGGAATGCTCTGCTTCCAGGTATCCACCCGACTGGCTCCCTCATCTTTTTCAGGTCTTTGCTCCAAGGTCATTTTTCAGTGAGGCATTGCCCAACTGTCCCATGTAATATGTCAGTGCTCTCCTCTGCAACCCCCAGTTCCTATCCCTCTGACACTGTTCACCTGCATTCCTAGCATTTATCACCATCCAACTTATGATGAATTTACTTGTATATTTATTGTCTTTCTCCCTGAAGTAGAACATAAGCTCCACGAAGACAGGTTTTTTTTCCTGTTTTGTACAATGCTGTATAGTGTTGATGCAGAATAGGCATAAAATAAATATTCATTGAGTGAATAAACTGTTATGCTAAACACCTAAACCTTAAGATAAATTCTGAGTCAATGAGAACTAAGCTAAGCAGTATTTCGGAAGCCCCACGAAGACAGGAATGGGAGAGAATGGGAGAGAATTGGAGTCAATAGGACATCTCAGTTCACAAAAACCTTCAGCCTCCCTCTTCCTCGACAAATCTCACTTTTAACGAGAACATTCCTGACACCACAGCTGCCTTTGAACCCTAACAATTTGACCGGGGCCCAGGAAACATACCTGAAGTTTGAAAATTATTAGTGTTAAATAGTGTTTTCTCTTCCTATGTAAACTAAGACTGTAGTGGTATGACAAATCCAATAATGTGATTACTTTTCCCTTTTTGTTATTAACTTTTTCTTTCTTTTCTTTCTTTTTTTTTTTAGTGGTGGCTTCAGCATAGAATTCAGTGTACAGGCTGCTTTTATCAGGATTATGTGAGTATCACTGAGGTGAGAAGAAACAAAAAGATGAATGAATGTTTTACTAAAATTATGATAAACAGTCTTATTCAGAAAGTTATTCTTAGGCTCTAATAAAACCTATTTCTTAACTCTTTTAAATTTAATTTATAGTTTTAACTTCATAAAACCCACAAAATTTGAATACTATAGGCTTTGAAATGTTTTATTTTCATTCTATTGTTGTCCTTATAATGTTTGCAGGTAATTATACACACTTTCTATAAAACATTATGAGGACACCCTCCCAATTTTCAATACTAAGTGATACTAACTGCATTTTGGTAGCCAAGACCAACAAATGAAATGAGTTCAGCAAAGTTTATGTAAGCCCAATTGGCAATAACAAATGATGAAAATAATCTTTCATACAAACTCAGCCCCACTGGAAGGTAACAATACAAAGTAGAAGTTTATGCATACATTTAAAATAAATAAATGTACACACAAAACTGTTACTTACTATCAGTTTAATCAAAAACTCAGACTAGAAGCATTTGCAGCTAAAACCATTCACCAAATGTCTATCAGAGACGGTGTGATCTATCACATAGAATAGAGAATCACAGAGAACAGGAATGTATTTACCCCAATCAATTAGGTAATATAGCCAATTTTACATCCCATGATGGAGATTTGTATGTTATGCACAGAGGGAAGTGGCCCTGGTTGTTTCTGCCACCCTGAATTAGAAAATGTTTGAGGTCAGAGTTCCAAACTTTGGCTGTTAAGAAATTGCTAATAGAACCCTGTAGGGCCCGCCTTGCTGAGGGACAGTTCAGCGGTGGTGCCTCTGCTCTTCATTCATCACTCAGTAACGAAAAATACTTTAACAAATACAAAAGTCAGACAATATTTGCAAGTAATTAAACTAGGACCAGGACCAGGACTCTTTGATACAGAACTTACATTTCATAAGAGCATGTGACAACTCACCCCCAGCATCATTGGGCTTTTCCTCTTGCATAAAACAAAGATTGAGAAAAAGGAATACTGGATTGCACATCCCCTTTTCATGGTATTTTCCTAATTTTATTCCTTTGAAATGAAATAATGCATTTCATAAGTAATAATATTCACAGCTATTTTTTAAATTATCCACACACATATCTCAACCCTTACAACATCCCTATGAGATTAGTTATTGTTTTCCCTGTTTTAACTGAGGATTTTCTTCTCAGAAAAGTTAAGAAACTGTCATACCTGTGGTAGACAACTAAAGAGGAGGTCCACCTGACACTATTGCCCTAGTTTCTCTCCACCGCTTTTCCACTCCACAGTGCCTAGAAATCTCATTCCCAAGCCCCGCCAAGCACAATGGTGACCTCCCACCCCAGTGACCCACCTCACCTCTTCCCAAGGACCTGTGGCATCCTGGCTTATCAAAGGAATGGCTTCACTTCCCTGCATTGAAAGGGCCTGTTTGAAGAAATCTGCTCCACTCCTGATTGGAAGAGGCTCGGGAAAAGCCTAATCTTCAGTGACCTTTAGGAAAATCCCAACCTTCAAACCGAAAGGCCCGGAACCAGAAGTCAACTTGCCAAGTACACCTCCTGGCACTCCTGACCACAGCCATCAGTTTTACAAGCAGCCCCACTCTCTTTTAATATCCTCCCTGGGCACCACCTGACTCTCACGCGCCTGGTGCAGAGAGACTGGGACTGTCCAGGCTACAGGGAAGCGGGCAGAGGGATTAAAAAGTACCCTGCTCATGGCTTGAAAGTTTGTAAAGAAAGTACTCAACACGGACTTCCCATAGTATCAAAAGGAAAATTTATGCATCGCCTTTGAGTTCAACTTCTCCATTAAAGCTTTTTCCCTATAATCTAGGGAGTTCTTATCTTGGTGACTTATGATGTTATGGAGGGGTTCATGCATGGAAAATGTCAATAGAAATAGTAACTCTGGAAGGGAAGGGCCTCCTAATTAGTCCCCATTTAGATTTTATGATGGCTTTGAGATCTGCTCGCCCTGACAGTGCGCACTCTGGTTACATATTGTTCTAGCCTGAGGGAACCATAGGAAAATCCAGATTTATTGTACCTATCATACCAGCATATTTCATTTGCCATTATGAGCAGCCATCTCGCAATGATGCAGGAGTATTTATGACAGATTAAATTGTAGGACCTGGATGGTTTAGTGAGGTTCTTGAGGTATCATTTATGTCATTAACTGGCTCATTATCAGATCTGCAAATCTCCATTCTTTTCTGAGCCTTCTGTTTGAGCACAGAGTCTTCCCAGCTCGGGTGGCTTCCCCGGGCCGTGTTTTGCGGTGTCGTGGGCATGAAGTTCAAACACAGACAAAGCAACTCAAGAAAATCGCTTGCATCACCCTCCGTGCTGTCGTTTTATCGGATTTCCTGGGAAAACGGTGGCAAATGCCTCTTTAGTGCTATTTGCTGGGGGTCAGGCGGGAAGGTTATTATCTACCGGGCTGTTCAACCCTGCCCAGGTTGCTGGTGTGTTTGGAGGAGCGCGGGGGTGGGGGGAGGGACCTTTGAGCTGCAGGATTCAGGGCATTTATTTTCAGAGGTGGTTAACGCTAATTAGGTTAGGAGTGCCTGGCTGTCTTCAAAAGACGCAGCATCCAATTTTTCTTCTCTGATAAATAACCCCACGTCTGAAAACCAGGAAAGGAGAAGAGAGTGTGTGAAATTTAATTGTGGTTATTTAGGAAGTTTGCTGCTCTTCTATGCTGAGTATCAGCGGCGAGAGGGATGAGTTTTCATGTCTTGGTGCCTCTGGGTCTGCGTTTTAATTCTACCTCGGAAACTAAGCGAAGAGGATTCACTGATGGTCTATTATGATTTTTTTTTTTTTTAAGGTAGCAGAATATTCTTGCCTCCAACAGAATTGTCAGGAAGGAATACTCAGACCACAGTGTCCACCTCTTACCTCTCTTCCCTGGTTTCGCTCTTCTATTTGCATTTATTGTTTGACTCAAAGTAGGGGTTCTTTGTTGTTGATATTTGCCCTATTTACTCTCCTATATTGCTTTTTCATAAAACCCAAAGAATGGCATTTAAGTTGCTGTGTTCTTTGGTATTAAAATACTCTCCCTACAGAGGCACAGAAGTACCTATAGAAATGCTGAACTCAAATTCACAGATTATCTGGGAGAGAAATGCTCTTCTTGTAGATTTAATTGTTGAGGATAATTAATTCACTACATAGACAATAGTTGCTGGTAAAAGCGCATTTTCACAAAGGAAAATTACAGGTAGAAGCTATTATGAAATCTTTAAAAGGGATTTGATATTATATTATAGAACTGAAGTTGAGACAACAGAAATGGTGGACCATTAATATTTGCACAGATTAACCCTTATAAAATATTGCTTCCTTTCTTTTATTTATAGAGCCACAAAAAATCATTTCACTATTGACTAATAATTCAGGAGAAGCCATGCAAACTGTTTTACATCTGCAATGATCTCTGTAGATCTAAGAAGAAACAAATTTGAAATGCCCTGGTCGAATGGAAATAAATATTAGTGAATGTATAGCAAGCATTTCTTGCCACACACTCAATTTACCCTCATTTAGCACATGAGCGGTACCCAGAGTCTCCTGAACAGATGCGGAGCTGCTACTTTTTAATCAGTTATATGAGAAGGGGCTGCAGAAAGCTTCTCATTTTTACTTGTTGCTTGCGAGTTAAAGTTAATGAAGCAGTGTAGAAAGGTCAGAAGGAATCATTTTTACTTTTTGCCACTGAGCAGGATAATTTAGAGGCTCCATAACGATGCCATTGCCTCTGTGTTGTAGCAAGAACGAACTGCCCAGCTCTGAAGAGATCCTGTCGATTTTACGAAGCACCATTTGATAACAAGGGTTATATAACTTCTAATTTGCCTTTCTTTATATTCAGTTTCTCTCACACATATTGTATTGAGACATAAATAATGTTACGACAAATAATGTGCGGCAATGATTTCCCACCTATCCACAACGTGCAATGCAAAATTAGCTTGATTCCAGGAGCTTGAGGTTTTTTCTTTCTTTTTTTTTTTTGTTACATCTAATTTTTTCTAAAGTTTAAATAATTTTTTAATTATTTTGAATTTGTCTCTCATAGGCATTATAAAGTTATATAACTTTTTGTAGAGAAATGTATTTAGGCCTCAGTTCCTTATTCCTACCTCCCCCACCTAAATCTTTAAATTAAGAACTGTCACTTTTAAGCAGAATTTAGAGGAATATGTAAAATTTCTGTTAACTGTTTATTTTCGATCTGGTACCCTTAGCAATGCTTTTGTTATTTATTTTCAACCCTTTCATAAGAGTTGAATATTGCAACTAGAATAAAGAGTGGATCAGAGAATTATCTTTAAAATAACATAAACACTTAGATTTAAGAATCATTTTTCACTAAACACTTAATGACAACATCTTATATCAAAGCTAATTCTAAAGACTCCATAATTTTAAACAAGTGCAGTATTTAAGGGAAACATCCATAAGCACAACTGCTTGTAATATTGTTTATATAGTCCACTGATAAGTGTGTTAAGCAGATTATAATTATATACATGTATGTATATATATGTGTAACACCGTACCTGAGTAGATAGCCAATTAAGCAGAACTTAGCACTAAATGAGTCATCTCTCATACTCCCTGTATACTATAGGCAGTCTTGAATAAATAACTCTATGCTGCTATAAATAGGCTCCTTGAAATAAGAGATTCTGATTTGAAACTTCTTTGTAATGCTCCCCTAGCCAACCTTATTGCTTGGTCTTTTGCATTATAGTCTTAATATTGAGCTTGCTCATTAATCTCCATCCTTTTTTAGGTTAGTCTAGGCTCTTCTTGTAGCTGTAATACTCACTGGGTTGCCGTAGGAACAAGAGATCCGAGTAAATATGCTTACGGAGAAGAAATGACTACTAATTAAATGTGAATAGCGTTTATAAATTGCCTAGTTCTCACAAAATGCAGAACATAATATGCTTTGATGTACTTCATTAGTAAAAGGCACCTGTATTTTTAAAATACATACTAGTAGAGAAAACCAAATTTTAATGCAAAAATGATCTTTACGTGGTTTCGTTTCTTCTGCCGACTATAAATCCTGTAATTTAATGCGGATATCCTTTTACTGCATTTACATGGCAGAGGAAGACATTTGTCTGGCCTGTGAAAGTGCTGGAAACCTTTACTATGCCCTCACCAAAGTGTAATTCCTTTTTTATTGTTGGAAGTATAGCTTTTCTGTTATATTTTTGACAAAAAGAAACTGGGTTATAACATCCCCTCCGAATCTAGGTAGGTAATATTTTTCACATCACACAGAGGGCTGTAGCGTTTCCTGCATATTGCCTAGAAAATTGGGACTTTAGTATGAAACTCACAAAGCAATCTTGCAGTCATGCTTAGCTTTAGTTGTGCTTTGTTTAATGCTGAAAAGCACCTCTCACCCTTTCCAAGATGTTAAGTCCCCAACTTAATTATCATTCTGTGTGTCACAGCAGATGACCTAATCAGGTTTCCCTTTATGATTCTGCAATTCAGGAGTACAGTCCTCTTCCCCAACATTTTGTCTTTTCATTTGGGGAGCTGAGAGTTTGGGGCTGACTTATTTCCAAACAATTGATAAATAACTGGTCCACACACTGGCATAAGATGATGATTGCAAGCCCTATCTACGATTCCAAGACAGGTGAGCCATTAAGTTAAATGGGCCGTGGGCATAGTTACGTTAACTTCCAAGTTAACTGAGGGAACTACTGCAGTTTGATTATTGTTTTCTGAAGATCTCTCTTCTCAGAAAGACTACCCAAATCACCAGCCGGCCAAATATCAAAGAAAAATTAACTTCAGAGTTTTTTTGAAAAAAATGTCTTGAATGACCTACTTTATATTTCCCTTTGTTTTAATAATACACATATATACATACACACAAACACACACACACACATTTTTAACAAAAGAAAATGCTCAGGCTCACCTGCCCTCTTTAAGCTGAGCAAGAGCTGCTGTGTCACAATGACTAGCCTGGGGGACAGTTAAAGACTTTTCTTTTCATTTGACTGCAGGAAATCAATCCTGTGGCTCCCGTTATCTAAGAGCAGCTGACTCAAGGAAAAGCAGTCATCTGGCCGCTTGCTCTGTGGGTGCAATTAGGAACATTTTTTCTTTTTACTGATTTTCAGCAAAGTATTTGTTGCCAAGCTATGTGCCAGGCCGAGGATGGTAACAGACATGTGTTGTTTATTTTCTGGACTGGTCTTATTTCTTGAGGTAGCTAAACTCTAACTTTTCACGTCTGTTCTAGAGGAACAAAAGTAACTGGATAATGCTTAACATTTAATAGACACTACATCTATTCTATTTCTAGTGAATACTATTTTTGTATAGTGTTTTGCATGGATTTAATTTAAAGCATCATGAATTTAATAATGTTTGTTAAATAGATTATAGGCATTTTGTAGATCTTCAATTAATATCAATAAATATCGAATTTAATTAAATAGCACATTTTAAAATTAATGATCTTTGAGTAAAATCTGAATCTCTACTTTCTGAATCAAATTCTCCCTTTTAAGTGCCACAGGAAAAGCACTTCTAAATTATAATTACATTATTAGGTTTTAATGAATTATCAAGATTCTCTAAAAGGTGATTCTGCTCAATCCGTAAACTATAGTTTTGTTGTTGCTAGTTTGGGATTTGTTTGTTTGTTTGTACCAGTTTGGGTTCTCAACAGTAACGGTAAACCATCTATTTAGGGAACATCACTCTATTCTGGGTCTGATGTTCAAAATCTTTGCAATTCTATGTGATTGTGCTTAAATGATAATAGATAATTTTCATTGAGCATTTGCTATATACCAGGAACCATGCAAAACACTTTATATGCATTATCCTTTGGTTCCTCATAAACCCCATGAGACAGTACAATTACTGCCTCATTTTTAGATGAAGAAAATGAAGGTCAGAGAGATTGAGTAATTTGCTCAAGATATAAGAGGTAGAGCTAAGATTCAAACCTTAGACAGCCAAATTCCAGAATCTCAGTGCTTAACCCTTTTATCACACTTCTTATTTCTTTTCATCTTAACTTCTTTTTCTTTTGTAATGTTTTACTGCAGTAACCCATTCTTTGCAATATCATTTATGCTTTATGTCCACTTTATACTTCTATCTTTAGCTATTCTCTCTGTATAGCATGCATAATTCTCTTTTTCTTTAACTGGATGAATATAGACCTTGGAAAACTGTGTCACCCTTGCAAACCCTTACAAAGTATCATGTGATTATCTAGTCCAGTTCTACTTTATAACCATTTTCCATTTGCATGTTTTGAGCATCCTGGATGCCTTTTGATTTTAGTGTCAGTTTGCCATTCTCCTAGAATTCACATCTTCTTTTAAAGATTATAAAGATATAGTCTTGACAATATTTCAGGAGATAAAAATATTCATGTCAAGGTTGTGGTCATCCCCAAATATTGATTTTTATATTAAAAATAAAATAAAACATTGATTCTTAAACCTATATGGGGATTAAATCATTGATTTTGATTAAGAACAAACACCAACACTTCCATAATTTTATTGCAACTGAGGTTTCATTTCTCACTTAGAAAATCCAGTTAATCTCTTAGAAATGCCATATGCAGGGTCCCTTCGCATTTACAGAAGTCAAAGCCTATGATACTTTGGGAGTTGTAGTGACTCTTATCTCTAAGCACCACAAAGCACCACAAGTAGATTGTGCTGTTGCTCACCTTCATTGCCTGATTATCCCAGCCTCTGTTCAGAAGAATAACATTTCAAGATTGGATTGTAGCCAACTCAACTGCAACCAACTCAAGACACTAAACTGGGAAATTCATTTTAGAGAAGATTTATGTTCCAAAATAGTTTCAAGATTGTTTTTTTACTGAGTTTGGTAACCTGTAATTTTTAAATTTCTTACCTAAAAAATAAATAAAATATTTGAGTTTCTCTTCTCAGTAAAAGAAATGCTTGTGGACAGAGGACCCACTGAAGGGACAAAGACTAGGTCATCACCCAAGCTCCACCTCATTCTATCCATGTGACATTAAATAGGTCACACCCTCTGTGACTGTCAGTTTCCTATGCGTTCAAAGGTAGATTTTAAATCTATTCTGATTACTATACAATGTTCTTATGAGGATCATGTGACATAATATGTGAAAGTTTTTAGAGACTTGTGAAGCAATATACTATTAAATATATTATCTTATTGACTGAGTTTTCATCTTCCTCACACTAGCTAGACTCTGCCAGTCCTTTCTGCAGTTCTCAAAGCATGTCCTTTTTAATGAAGGATAAGTTTATCAGGTTGCAGTGTTATAACTTTGCAGGACACAACCATACCGTTGAGTTCTGCACAGCTTCAATTTTTCACCTTTCAGTCTATACTGGTTCAAAAATCCACTTATAAACATTTAAAGACAAATTAGTAAATTACGATCTATAACAGACTGTAACAACTTAGCATTATATTATCTGTTTATTTGATAATTACAAGTAATATACAAATAGTAATTAATAGGAAACATTTATTGAAGGTAAACTATGTTCTAGGCATCATGTTATATAATGAATACACATTGTTTAGTCCTCACAATAACCCTATGACTATTATAATTTCCTTTTTTACAGATCTCAGATTTGAACTCAAATCTGACTTCAAAGCCTTTGTTTTTTTTTTTTTTTGCGGTACGCGGGCCTCTCACTGCTGCGGCCTCTGCCGTCGCGGAGTACAGGCTCCGGACGCGCAGGCCCAGCGGCCATGGCTCACGGGCCCAGCCGCTCCGCGGCATGCGGGCTCCTCCCGGACCGGGGCATGAACCCACGCTCCCTGCATCGGCAGGCGGACTCCCAACCACTGCGCCACCAGGGAAGGCCCAAAGCCTTTGTTTTTAATCATAATTCATACTGTGTAAATCTCAGGGACTTAGACAATTTCTTTTCATTTTTTACAAACCAGAAATAATACATGTATTTCTTGCCCTCAGCAGCAAAAATTTTTGGAGGCTATCTGCTTGCCTAAATTATACTCAAACTCTTGGAATTTTATGCCCTTTGAGACATTTTCCAAAATATAGCATCTTTAAAAAGTCTAATTATATTCTCACCTTGGTTTTGTCTCCAAACCATAGTAAACACTTTATTAAATTTGAGTAAGAGTAATAAGAGTTTTCACTGGTTCCAAATCCCAAAAATATATGAAAAAATATTTTTAAGTATATTCAAATTTTATGTTCTAATCTCTAAAGAAAGTTACAGAAATGTTCTGAAATACATTTAATGCTGTCAGTATCATTAAAATATATCTCTAATCATGTAAGATGACAGTTTTAGAGGGAAAAAATCACCCAAAGTTTTAAGTTTTAGTAAGTTGGTTCAAACAAAACTTACTGGCTTTTATTTCAATGCTGTCATTGTATACATTGGGACAGTGAGGCCTAAGGGGCAGACCAAATATCCCAGTTGTTGTCCAAATTCTATTTCCCTGGTATGTGACCTCATTATGCCTCTTGCTACCGGTATCTTGTATTACTTGCAAAGACCACAGATAGGCAACTGACAATTCAAACGTGAGATTATATGTTATACTCAATCCAAATCAATAGTATTTCCCAAACTATCTGGAAATTGCTTACTAAAATGGTGCTTATATTATTCGATTGTTTTTTTGTTTTGCCTGACTAGTAAGGCAGCTAGATGTTCAACAAATTCAATAATGTACTAATCTTGGAAATAATTTCTCCTATAACATTTACCTCAACAAAATAGCTTCCCAATATGTGAGCCTTTTGAATAAACATTTAATATAACAGTAAAATGTGAAAACAATCATGTTTCCTTCTAAAAATCTAATCAAATGTATGTGTGTCTACACTGATTTGTACCAAGCAAGTAATCTGAATTATGATCCTTGACGTTTAAAAAATCTTTTCTTTAATGTAGTGTTTCCAGTTATATTTGAGTACCTTGAAATTTAATTCATTGTACATATTTATGTCTTAAGTTCTTACTGCGCAAAGCTGAATAAAGCATTTTCACAATCTTCAGTGAGTTCACAGTAAAATAAGATGCAACCAGTGATAATACTGTGAACGTGGTAAGTAATGCTGTGAATGGTGGCACAGAAGGAGAAAAGAGGCTCCAGCCTGATAGGATGAGAAACATGAGTGTAAGTAGGAGTGAAAGAGAGAGAGCAATGTTCCAGGTGAAAAATGTAAGTGAGTAAAGGGAAGGCGGGGGGACTTATGAAAGTGTGTGGTAGGTCTGAGAAGAAGAAAGGTGTGCAGAGTTCACAAAGGCAAGAACATGAGGTACGGGGGAGAGTGAAAGAAATTGAAGCTTGAAATATTCGTGGCAGAGTTGGCAGAACTCCTTTACTAAAGAGTTTAGACTTTACCTTATAAGCAATGAGTCATCACAAAATATTCTAATCAGAGAAAAATCTGATTGTCTCTTTGTTCCAGAAAGATAATGGTACTCACAATATAGAGAATGGACTAAAACAATGGATTAAGACATAAATAAAGAGTAATTATACAATTAAATTTATTTTTAAAACCCAAAATCTTTTCCAAATAGGTCAGGGTGCTTCCCTTTTTTTCTGAGCCACCAAAGATTTCAGAATCTCTCTCTCTCTCTCTCTCTCTCTCTCTCAGCTGAAATCTTGCCTCCAGGATGGTTTTACTTTTTCTCTTATGATATCTTTATGCACCCACGACCAGACAAAATTTCACCTGTTTATTTTCCTCTCACTCCCTTAGGGGAGCTTGGTGGTTGCTTTCCCATCATGCATTTCTCCTTTTAGCATCACCAAGAAACTTTATTTCCTAGAGACACAGATGTAGAGAACAAATGTATGGACACCAAGGGGGGAAGGGGGGTGGTGGTGGGATGAAATGAGAGATTGGGATTGACATATATACACTAATACATATAAAATAGATAATTAATGAGAACCTGCTGTATAGCACAGGGAACTCCACTTCACTGTATAGTAGAAACCAACACAACACTGTAAAACAACTATACCCCAACAACAACAACAAAAAAGAAACTATTTCCAATAAGGTATATATGTGTTTCTAAGTTCACTCCATCCACAGATCCAGTGTGGAGACCCAACCAGGACTTAGTTAATCAGGATATTCCATTCTCCTGAACAAGCCATCACTGGTTTACCAGTTACCATGGGCCCTATGTTTGTTCAGTCCGGCTGCATTTCAGAATTTTGCTGGAAATACTGGGACAAAAGCATTTATTTTTCTTTGCTGAAATAAATCAAGAAAGCACCTAGATCTGAAGGACAGTGGCAGCCAATCTGGATGACAATGGAGGGAGCTAGCTGAGGATGGTGCCCAGTGAAGAGGAGGAGATGGATGGAGAGGAAGAAATCAAGTCCCAATCAAATGGCTTACGCCACCGCTCTGAGATTTACCTAAAGCCAGACCACCTCTGGGCTTTTAAGTCATTTGAGACAATAAAATGTTCTTTATTGTTCAATTACATGGAGTTAAGTTGCATGTGTTTACAACTAAAAACAGTATAACTGTTACATGTCAGCGCTCCTTGGATTGCACTACCATGTTCCATTTCCTTCTGGGCATTTTTTTGAACCTCAAATTCAATGTATCGCCAGAATAAAATACTTTATATATTTAATAACACTCATACTATGGTATTTTAATCATTTTCATATTCCCCTATGATTAACAATGATCTTGAGATTGTAAAAAAATAAACATATAATTTAAATTTGATATTGGCTTTACTTAATTTCAGCCAAATAAAATAAAATTATACTTCTGAGCGAGGAAAAAGACAATTTTGACTATAAGAACATGGATAGACGTATACAACTATGTTTTTTAAATTTCCTTTACGGGTTTTAGTCTAAGCCAAGGTACAGTTATTTGATTTCTAGGCAATTGGTTTTTAATGATCTTTAAGCACCTGTGTAGATTTCTGATAACTTCAGCAAGTCTTTTTCAAAATGATGCTTCAAGAGACTTGAAGCAGGCAAGCAAACTTTGTGGCAAACTCAGAGTAGCACAACTGAGGGAATCAAGGATATGTAACTAAATGATATTATAAGTTTAAATAAAATTTCAACATATATGTAGAAGTGCTAAGAAGGCATTTTTCCTTTTTTTTTTTTTTAAACCAAATGGGAAATAAGAATCCTAAGTTTCATTAGACAGATTTTTCATTAACTAGTCACATCATAGTTATCTGTAGTAAAGAGAATCCTCAACAGTTGTCAAGGAGAGCTGCTGCCCATTTATCGTTGCCTTAGGTGTGACCCATTATTGTTGAAATTCAAGACATCTTGTGGTTTTTATCTCTAAAAGCTTGCTACTCAAAAACTGGTTTCTATTGGGCCTTTAATATACATATGACATGTGGATCTTATTAAAATGAGGTTCTGCTTCACCTTGGGTAAGGCCTGAAGATTCTGTATTTCTAACAAGTTCCCACACGATGCTGATCCTACTGACCCCATCAACACCACATCTTAAGAAGCAAATATATGCCAATCCTTACAAAATCCAGGAAAACCTCTCTAACTTTTACATTATTTTCAAAATCCTGTCTTTATGAACACAGCCGTGGAGTCATAGAATTTTAGGCTGAGAAGTATCTGAAAATTTCACAATAACTGCTTCATTTTATATATGTGAGAAAATTAAGGTCTTTGGGGAGGGGGCTCTGACCACTTTTCCTTATCCCTTTACTAGCAAGCTCTTAAGGGAGGAAGAATTATTAATCTGATTGTTCAGAGCTCGGGACGTTAACTGGGCCACTTGTTCCTTGTGTGCTAATGTGCCTTAAAGGCCAGCATCCTTACAGCGCCCTCACTCTTCTTCCTGCCATGAACTCTCACTCTCCCACTTCCTCCATTTGTGCAGTCAAGTGGCCAAGTTAGACGAGTCTGTTCCCCAGACCCGCACACTCTCTCCCTCTGCTCCTCTGCACGTGAGACAGAAGAGAAAAAGTGAAAACCCTTTTGCAGCTCCAGTCTAGGAATCAGCCCTATATTCCAGTTCATCCCAGGGACAGGAGAGCACTGTGAATGTCACACTGCATCTGGTTTAGACAGATAATGTTGCTTGATTTATGAAACTAAATTTAATAAAAACTGATTATAAACCCTCTGAGAGCATATATTCTCTGTGCCAGCCAAGTGTCTAGAACACAGTAGATCCCTATAAAAATATTTACCAAGGGAATAATTTTATGAAATTTGTATTGTGTTATATGTAATGTACTTGATACATAAAAACACTAATTTTGCACTGTTGATCAAAATGAGTTTTTGAAACTACTCTGAAAAATAACACTGCTTTCTCTGAGGAAGAACCTAAAATTCTTACCAATTATTTTTGCTTCTAGTCACTAAACTTTGCTTCAGGTAAATTATTTTGTGCTTAAGTAAAGCAATATGAAAATAGAATATAAGACCTCACAAACATTTCTATCCACCCGCTGAATTTGTTTTCCCATGAAGATAGCCTTGAGATCCAGCAGAGTGGGCTCTGTCCCCAGAGAACCCTGGATGTGTTTCCCACCACACACCTCCCCTACAGCATGGTTCAAAAGGCAGATCTTAAGGTACAGCTCATTCTTCTGATTGAAATACTCCACACCATAGCATGCTTCTATGGTACCTCCCACATATGTGATAATTCCTCTTTGAGCCTTTTCATTCCCTCAGATAGTGTCATCTCAAATTGCTTACAGAAAACTGTGAACCTTCAGATTGTCTTTATATCATGGCCCTGTGTGGAGGGCTCTCTTTTTGTCTTTACTGTGCGGGTGAAAACTTTCCCCAGGTTCACAGCAGTCACCCTGATCCTTATGTCCTGGATGGAAAGGGAAGTTTGCTTAACACGGTTGGAATTGCCTTTGCTCTTATACGACATCAGATAAAACTGATCCTTCTGCTACAGTCCATGATTCCAAATGCATCCATAAGTGCTCAGTCCAACAGTTAATTTTCAGTCCTTGCTTGGTGTATCTACAGTATGTGACATGCTTCTTTACTCATTTAACCTGAAAACACGTGCCTTGCTAACCTCCCTCAACACCCCGTTCTCTTGGTTTTATTGTTATCTCACTAGTTGTCACTTCTCAATTTCTTCTGCTCATTTTTTCTCATCTCCCACACAGCTTCTGTGCATTGGAAGCCCCCGTAGATCAGTCCTTGGACCTACCTGGTTTTGATCCATTCTCATTTCAAGGCTGAACCCATCTACTCTCTTAGTTTCTTTTTTTTTTCTTTTTTTTTTTTTTGGCGGTACATGGGCCTTTCACTGTTGTGGCCTCTCCCATTGTGGAGCACAGGCTCCGGACGCGCAGGCTCAGCGGCCATGGCTCACGGGCCCAGCCGCTCCGCGGCATGTGGGATCTTCAGGAACCGGGGCACGAACCCGTGTCTCCTGCATCGGCAGGCGGACCCTCAACCACTGCGCCACCAGGGAAGCCCTACTCTCTTAGCTTTAATTGCAGTTATGGGCTCACCACTTCCAAATCTATGTCTCTAGCCCACATTTCTCTTTCCTGCAATTCCAATTTCACACATCTAAGCACCTCCTTAACACCTCAAAACATCTTAAACTTAATTATGTTCAAATCCTTTTGAACTTCGCCAATTTGCCTTCTCCTATAATCTCTCCCCGTGTAGGCACATAGTCTACTCAGGATCCAAACCTTAAAGTCGGCTTTGGCACCTTTCTTCTTTCTCTTATACACCACATGCAGTTGGACAGTACGTGGTGCCAGCTCTACCTTTGAAGTAGATCAACACCCAAACACTTTTTATTCCTTTTACCACTACCATCAAGCCACCATCACCTCTAGCGTCGATTTTGTAAATAGTCTTCTAATAGCAATGACCCTGCTTTTGCTCTTGTCTCCTTGTCACTTCTCTACTCACAACCTCCAATGGCATTTCTGTGTCAACTATCCAAAAAAAGAAAAAGCCACAAACAAACAAACAAAGCAACAAAAAATGCACCTTACAACAGTCTACAAGGCCTTATACAATTGCCTCTGACTGCTCAAGCCACGTTCCTATTATACTTTCCTCCTTTCTCACTTTCCTGTAAGCATGCTGGCTTCCTCCTTTTCCTTGAACTGGTAAGTACACTGGCACCTCAGCTAGAATACTCCACCTCCCCGTAAGGCCTGCTCTCCACCTTCCTTTTGTATTTGCTCCTAAGTCACCTTCTTAATGAGGTTTTCTGTTTAATTCCTATTTTAAATTGCATTGCTGCCTTCTAGAGCACTCTCTAACCTACTTTCCTGCCTTATTTTTCTCCATGGCACTAATCACCATCATACTTACTACATATTTATTTGTTTGTCTGTCTCCTCCCACTAGAATGTAAACTCCATGACAGTAGGGCTGTGTCTGTTTTCTTTACTGCTGTGTCTACCCCATATTAAACACTCAATAAATATTTTTAATGAATGAATAAATGAATAAAATCATACATAGTATTAAATAAAATGCATCATAATAAAAATGTGTGTGTTTTTTTTTTTAAAGGATCCTATCTCAACCTGCGCCTTCCACTTACAAAGCTTAAGCTCAGCACCACAGTCAACAAACAGGTTCTTACCTGTCTCTGTGTCATTTTCCAAATTTCAGAGTTTAGGCAAATGGCTTGAGTCTGCTGATGAGTGGTCATTTCTCCACCTTAAATTTCATACAGTTTCAATTTCTAAATAATGATTGATGCCCCTAACAATAAGTACATTATCTGTGTTTCTACATTATGTTTTCAAATGTCTTAGACTAAGAATAAAGCACAATTTTGGGGTTTCTTACCACTGTGTTTGGCCCAAGGGTTTACTGTTTCATCTTGATTTTCTCATTAAGGTAAAATAAAAATATAAAACATATATATATATATATATATATATATATATATATATATACATACATTTATACAATATTTATATAAAGTAAAAATATTTCCATCTAAAAATCTCATCAAATGCATCAAATGCCTTATTAGGTCTGTGCCAGTCCTAGATAGGAACCTAAATTATATTAACTACCAGAAGTACTGAGATAGGTATATGTTGCTACTGACCTGGCAGTTTTGAAAAGGACTGCATCTTCTTTACTAGAAGATGTTGTGGATCACTGAAAATAGACAAGGGCTGATTTGACCTTAAGTCAAATATTCATACATAAATTTATGTAAAAAGTGGCTATAGGCTTACCCCAATCTCATGACTTAAAGGTACAATTAACAGGCATGTACAATTAAAAGAATGAAAACAAAACAAAAAAACAACAAAAAGCAGACAAAAAAAAGAAGAAAGCAGTGGTAATGAGCTGAGTGCACCCTATGATACTAACAGTACTCTGACCCACTTCTTACTGGGGCATAGATCTAATATTTACATTTCCATTATTTACTTAAGGGTTTATGTAATTCACTGGTTAATAACTTAGAAACATGTCTTCAAAATTGTTCTCTGACTGTAGATCATGAAAGGAAAAAGTGGCATTTGAAGGGCCAATTGATAGATCAAATTAAAATATTTATTAAAGTTATATAATATAAATTCCATAGCAAATTAGAATAAGAAATTTTTCCTTGTGATGAAGGGAAAACATACTTTCCTAACTCTCTTCTAAGGTCATTACTGAAACATGGCATCAGTATGTTTAATTACAATATCATGAATACTTAAATTTCTCTCACGCTTGAGAAAGCCATAAGATTACAGCTAGCACGATGATTTTACTACATGACCTTTCAACTGGAAAACTCAAACCATCTTACCTTAGAATGATCTGTTACTTTCCACTCTACCTGAAAAAAAGAAAAATCAGAGAAATACCTGAGATCCAAGAATTTGTGGTTTACACAAAAACTGTCACAAGGATATTTGAAGCCTGTGGGTAATATAGTCATGATCCAGTAGTCAAAGCTATGGTCTGCTATGGACTCAATGTACTCTTCCTGTTTTGCATTTTTCTAGATTACAATTCTTTAAGTTTTTTAAAAATGTAGGTTCAATCTATAAGGAGAAAATGTAGACAAACGTGTGTAGTAAGTAACAGGTAAAGTAATTCCAGTGAAATTCAATTTCCTTCAGTTCAGAAGATTGCATAAACTCAGTTCTGCAGGATTGTGTAGAATAAAACTTTGTAGGTTTGTGTACCTACATTCTAATTCACAACTCCTCTGCCTAACAGAAATGCATATTGCCAAATTATGTGCCCTTTAAACATGAGAAAATGGAACTAAAAGTGTACATTGAGCATCTTTGTATACGCCATCTTATTATTTAATTGTCTGTACCGCCATACTTTTAAGACCTTATTATACACTGTCTTTTGAATTTATTTCATAGTATGCTCCACCATAGCAACTAACTTAAAGCATGTGGTGGGTACAATGAAGAGGAACCTTAATGTCCCTTGTGAGCACTTCCTCCTACCTGTCATATCATCTAGCACACTCCTTAGCTTGCTTCTTTTCTTGCTATACAGTCCTTCTGTGTGTAAGGGTGACAATAAAGTAACTTAACACTGGAAAGTAACGGCTAAGGCACCAACCAATCAGAACAGGTAGAGCCACCGCAGTGTAGCAGGGTCCTGGAGACCTTACGCTGGCTAGATGTGAACTTTCTTATTGCCATTATGCAGTGTGGTCCCCAGGGTCTCTACAAAGAGGTCAGGATAGCTAGGGCAGAGAGCATAGTGGGAAGCCTGAGACAGCTATATTTACCCCCAATGCAGAAAGTAATTCAATATTTTAATAATCATCATGATAGATCAGTGTGGTCTGTCAGCTGACCAGTATCTTTTCCATTTCTATGATTTCAACTAACACATTCTTCAGGTGACCAGCAAATCCATCAGTCTAAGTCTTTAACTCATTTCCTATTGCAGACCTGTATTTTCAACGACCTAATTAGAATAAAAATGATACATTGTCGGGCTTCCCTGGTCAGAATTGGTGTATCTGGGGCTTCCCTGGTGGCGCAGTGGTTGAGAGTCCGCCTGCCAGTGCAGGGAACACGGGTTCGTGCCCCGGTCCGGGAAGATCCCACATGCCGCGGAGCAGCTGGGCCCGTGAGCCATGGCTGCTGAGCCTGCGCGTCCGGTAGCCTGTGCTCCGCAACGGGAGAGGCCACAGCAGTGAGAGGCCCGCGTACCGCAAAATAAATAAATAAATAAATAAATAAAAATGATACATTGTCAATCCTTCACAATCAATAAATCTGAAGTTCAGTGGACTTTTTTTCTCTATAAACAATCTTTCAATTGTCTCCTCTTGGTCTGTAAGGTCCTTGCCACCCATTCTGGCTCCCAGCCTAGAAATCTGAGACCATTTCTGACTTCACACTCTCCAACATCCTGATTGCCATCCTCTTATCAATTCTGCTTCAGAAATAGCTCTGTCATTCATCCTCTTCTTCACTTGTACCACCACTACTGTTCAGGCTCCCATACCTCTTGCTTCCATCATTGAAAGAGTCCCCTAAAGACTCCCTTCCTACTGCCAGACTCCCACTTCTTATTCATTGTTAAATGCAGATACAACTAGGATTCCTTCCTTGCCCAAGAAATTGGAAGATTCTGCATTGATCCAAAACTTGCTTCAAATTTCTTCACATCAAATTTATCAATTGACCTTTTCAGCCTCATTTTGTACCCATATCCACACACCCATACATCCTTATCATCCTTTCCCATCAATTTCTACTCCCTGTACTAAATTACTATTTTTCCACCTTTATACCTTTCCTCTTGCAATTTCTTCTTCCTGGAAAGCCCCCTTCTTCTCTCCCTTCCCTGTCAAAATCCTAGCTTATTCCTTAAGGCTCATCTTCCCCAAGAATCTTTTCCCATTCCTTCCAGACAAAAACCAATCACCTTCTAGTAAGTATCCTACTGAGGTCTTTTAGTCTGTATTTGGTAGTGACCATATTACACATTAATTTTCTATTATTATGGTTCATAGACTAAAAGCTTCCTGATATTTGAACTATATCTAATGTCCAGTAATGTCTAACACAGTACCTTAAATCAAGTGTGAGCTTAAATATGTGTGGAGTTATTTGCAGCCCCTTCATCAAGACATGATGATTCACTGTTTAGTATTTCCGAGTTGGGGCCCTACATAGCCTCTCATCTGAGTCCTATCTCTACAGTGAGTCAGTACATCAGCTACTAGTTAGACACAAATTCCCCAATCAGCTGAGAAGGAATACAAGTCAAGCACTTCCAAATAACTCAGAGCAACACATATATTACATAAAAGTGCTTTGTTCTATGGATAAAATATTTATCCCAAAGAAAATCTGTAGTCTATGTGATTATATAAAACACTTAGTATAAAACCAAGAAGTATTAATTCTGCCATTCTATCTTGTCTGTAACTATCCCATTTATAATTCTTCTGGCTTACATTCACCTCATGTGTGAACTGAAATTCTGCATAGTTGAGATCTGGCTTCTTAATATGGAAGGTTTATCAATGAAATTGAGTTGTTTCTATAAAGTATGGGAGCAATTCAAGAAGCACTTTGAATTCAATTCAGTACATACTTACTGAACAGATACACTAGTACCGGGGGATAAAAAAAGATGAAGGGTGCGTCATGCCTCCCATAAAGGGTCAAATGATTTCTTGGACAAGACCAATTCAAGGCTAGGACACATGAGAAACCCATTTCTGAAAAATTCTCCAAGATCCTTCATTTGAATGGAGGTAGACATGGAAAGCCTTACAGGAAGTAAATTGAGTTTTTCCTATTTGTTGGGGAAATTAGTATAATATTCAAAACTTTCCCAAGTGTTTACTATGTGCCAGATTTTGTTCTTGGTGCTGAGGGCAAAGCTTAACAGCGTCACTGACCATGGCGACTTTATGTCTAATCACTTTCAAATTTTATTTCATAAAAAATTAATAATTGGGGTTTCCCTGGTGGCGCAGTGGTTGAGAGTCCACCTGCCGATGCAGGGGACACGGGTTCGTGTCCCGGTCTGGGATGATCCCGCATGCCGCGGAGCGGCTGGGCCCGTGAGCCATGACTGCTGGGCCTGCGCCTCCGGAGCCTGTGCTCCGCAGCGGGAGAGGCCACAACAGTGGGAGGCCTGTGTACCGCAAAAAAAAAAAAGAAAAAAAAATTAACAATTATGTATTTGCTTCAGTAAATAGTATAGTAAAAATAACTCACAGAGGGCCACCTGATAACTCGAGGTCTGATCTTAGAGTCTAACAGAGACACATCAATGTCCAGTGTGTAAGTCCTATGATATACCCTGTTCAAAAAAAACCAGAATCCAAAATTCTGTATATTTTACACAAAGGTAATTTTACATAATGCCTCCTCACTTCTTATTTATTTAATATACGTAGGACTTACAGCTGAGTGCCCCAAATTATTTTTACTATCAATCATGCAATATTCACATTAAAATTTTTCCCACTACACATATATATATTTTAAAATTTTTGGCTACTGCTATCAACAGTTATTGAAAATAACAAACTGTCATAAAACCATATATCGTTATCACATTTGGCTTATTTAAGGATCAATGGTCCTTGGTTAACAATTTCCTGCAGAATTTCCAATCCAGATGACTCATGCATATCTGAAGCAAATGGTAAATATCTCACTATAAATAGAGTTATATCAAATTACATTTTTAAATTAAGTTCCTTGCTGTATGTTTTATCCAGATGTGTACACAGTGTAACTTGTATAGAATGCTAAGTAAAAAGTAACAGTTAATTTGGGGAGTTATTGCTGTAAAAATATGTTACCTTTTATATATATCACAGCATTACTTATTATCAGCTTCACACATAGCACTTTGCCTTTGATTTACGCAAACAACTCTAAATGTTTTATATGTTTGTGAGGAAGTGAATGATATTAGACCATCAATCCATGGGGACTGCAAATCAGGGGGAAAAAAAAAGGCTATTACATTTCAGAAGCTGTTAAATCAGTTGTGCCCCCTGGCTGATTTTGTCAGCTATATTTGCTGTGGGTAAACCGCTGATGCCCGGAATTCTGGCGCGGCCCTGAGAGTGCTGGAGAGTAAATAGCAGCAGAGTTGTAAGCTACACCACACATCTCACACTTAGCGCGTAAGCCCGGCTTACACTTTCCTCTGAATAAGTCCAGCAGCTTTAAAAAAGAGCAAGAGAGAGAAATAAAGAAAAAGGGAGAGGAAAAAGGAGGAAAACCTGGGCCCAGGCCTTCTGTCACTGCCTCTAGCTTTAGCCCCTCAGCAGCCTGCCAACAGGACACTGTTCCTGCCAGTTGTAAATTTTAATTGGCCATCTGGGGAAAGCACAAACCACTGACTAGAGATTAATCAGCAAATTAACCCAGGCATAATACACATTTCCCAATGGACCGGGAGCAGCTCCAGGCTGGGGCAGAGCAGCCTGGGATGCAGGAGAACCTGTGTAGAATGCTGTTATTGCTTACTGCCATGCAGGAGAACATCATCTCAGAGTCCTGAAATCCCTTCTGTGTGACCTTGTTAGTGCCCCTGATTTGTATGGCAGTCGCAAAGAGTTTTTTTTTTTTTTGTAAAATGCTAAACACAGATGGCACAGGTACTGTGATTGCTGGGAAAAGTGTTGATGAATCAGTGAAAGTGACAACTTTTCTCTGGTGGGCTATTCACTTGGTTTGCTAAAGTTCCTACAGGAAGAAACAATAGTGTACCTGGATTTTTTACCAGCTCAGTGAATCACCAAGAGAATCACATCTATTTAGCCAGTTTCTTGCTTGACGCAAAGTGCCTTTCCACAGCCTCCATATTATAAAAGCAAACTTGTAAATAATAAAACCTTCCTAAGGTCTAGGTTACAAAAATCAATTTAAGCCAAACGTGTGCTTATATAGGATGGTGTGGCCTCAGCTCTTTCAACAAAAGTCTTCTAGTTAGCTCATGGCTGTGCCCTGAGCCAAGATAGGCAAAGGGGATAACCATTAAAGGAAGGACATATTAAAGTGATAGACACAGGAAAGGTAAAGTGAGGGACTGGTGGGAAACTGGGAGTGGTTCTGATAGAGGGTGAATGAAGAGACTTTGTGGAATTAGTCTTTACACGGCTTCTGGAATAATGGAAAGGGAAGAGCTCTGTGCATTATATCCAAGGATCATTAGGATACAGAATATCAAGAAGACTCAGAGGTAATACTATAAAGCCCAAATAAAGGACACATTGCATAAACTTGCTTGAAGGGGCCTAAGGGAAGTTATAAGGTGATATGACCAGGGAAGATCAGAGAGAACAGAGATTTTTCATCTTGTTGACAGCTGCATCTCCAGAATTTAGCATAGTACTTAGTATAGTGGCATATGGTAGGCACTCAACATTTTTTAATGAAAGAAGACATATCCAGCTTTAACAAAATTAGAAGCCATTGTTATATCAGACACACCTACAATTGCCTTTTCTTTCTAGTCTAGGCTGAATGAGCAGTAGACCACGTGATGAGGGTCTCTACCCTTGAAGCACCAATTCATACGCTGACGAGAGACCTATGTTATCACCTAGTGTGAAGACCTTGACCTTTATTCAGTTAGTCAGCAATGGACTTGTGGCATTAAGGTTGTTACACAATAAAGGAGAAAGTGGGAGATGCAGTGATCTGGGGTTACGAGCAAGCAGAGGAAGCCAATGTACTGAAAGAGAATGAAGTCAACTTGCTGGGAGGAGTGGCGAGGAACAAGCAGGCAACCCCTAGAGCTTGGGAGCTGCTTCTCTGTCTCAGTTCCGTCTTATTAGAAGACTACCTCTACTTCTTTCCCTGGCCTCTGATTTTATTTGATTTGAGTGAGTTTACACGGCATTCTGATCATTGTAACCAAAAGAACCTTGACCAGAAAAGCCATAAATGGTAATAGCACCATCATAAACCAATGGCCTTAGAAGACAAATAAAACTAGTAACCATCCCCACACCCCCTCCAGTACTGCAAGAATTTAAGAACTCTGAAGCATGCTGGTCATTTTCAGAAATACAAGTCATGGTGGATTATTTTATATGGCTCTGCTGTGACCCACCGCTAAATCACACAGACTCATTTCACCTGCCTCTGGCAAAGTACATAGATTCTTTTCTTTCACAACCAGGTATGGATTTCTTTCTGTTTTATTACATTATTGCAAGCAATGCTGCCTGCCAAACCACATGCCCTTAAACTGAAATGGCTTCTGGCCGAGCACTGGATTATCTGACACTAAATCAGTCAATATGCACGGCCTAGTGACCACAGCAGTTTAATAGATATCTTCAGCTTCAGGTGGGGAAACCTGCCCTCAAATACCCAACTCAGTTCCTAATAAGGCCTTCTAAAAAGCTTTTATTTAAAAGACTATTTTAAATCACACAGCAGTTTATTGGGAGGTTTTTTTTTTTAACTGTGAGGTTTTTATATGGAACATAAAGGCATAAAAAGAGAGTAGGCAACAGTTCTGCAATAAGGCAATAACTGTAAAAAGAAAATATTAGTCATTTAGAATTTGTAATATTCCAAAAAACTTTTAAGAGTTCAAATGTCTGGCCTCTGCTCACTCTGTCTGGCTTGAATGCTCTGGCTGTGTATTATGCATACAGGAAATAATTCCTAACACAACAGTTTGGAGAGTGTAGTCAGTATTTTCAGTGTGCACTGGTGGACGGATTTCTTTATCTCCTCTGGGAAGGATATGATCCAAAGGTTAGAAGAGGCTCAAATAAATTCTGTAGAGTTTGTGTGGTCTCTTCTGAATTATTCCAAAGCCTTCCTGTCTAGCTTGAACTCTGTTTCCCCTACTTTATGTTATCTCAATTACATATACAAAAAGCTAGAGGAAATAGTGTTTACTTGTTTGTAAGGGCACTAGAGATTCTTCAAAAGGAGATACCTGGAGTACTAAAGTACATAATAGTAAAATGATGATAATGATAACATAGATCACGTATTGTTATGTTTAGATATAATTTTCCATGCACTCTATATTTTAGTGGAATAAGGAGGAAGGAGATATGTGGTAATATTTTATGTATTTCTTTTTTCTAAATGTCTTAAAAAATAACTCGCAATCTTATATTATCTTTATATCTAAAAATAAAATCATTTCCTGCAGAGATTTCATACAATGTTGCTAAGATGTAAAAATAGAGTCAAGGAAGCTGGGATACATAATTATTAGGTAAAAAACAGAAGATTAATTCACAACAGTGTCTATTACGTAGTAAAAACGTGAAGTATATTTATATATTTGATTTGCTTAAAACAGGGACCCCTAAGGTCCTTTGAAGCTGGTTTCACCTTCCTTCTTCCCATTTCCCACCAACTTCTTTTATATCCCATGCCCCAACCCCTGGAACTTTTCTGTTTCTGCAACATTTCTTGGCTTTCTATGGTCAAATATCTTGCACATACTCTAGCCCTTAACAGGCCCCAACCTGTTTCATTCCTTCTTTACCTAGAAAACTTCCACTCATCTTCAAGATCTCAGCTTTAAGAAGCTTTGTATGTCTTCTTCACGTAAAGTTAGTTGCTTTGGTCCTATAGGTTCCACCAGAACTTTGGCCATACCATTTCTTTAACTCTTGTAATAATTTATATTGAAAATTATCTGTCTACCTATGTCTTCCCAACTAGGATTTGAACTCTTTGAGGACTAAATTCAACACCCAGCATAATGTCCCAGATAAAGTAGACAATCCATAAAATATTTGCTGAATAGAACACTAATGAACCATTCACAGCAGTGAATAAAGATTAAGGATATAGTCAAAGTGCCTCTATTCTCTGAATGAATTTCAGGACTATCTTGTTTACCTTGATGACAGAGACTCAGGTATTTCAGGTATAATTGAAGATGGCCTTGAATTTCATAGCTTCTATGATTTTATCAACTTTTTTGTGAAATAATATTAATACAATTAAATGTATTTAGATGGCCTTGATTTTCATAGCTTCAATTTTTTACCAACTTGAGAATAATGTATATGTAATTAAATATACTGAATTTAAGTGCAATTCGTTGAACTTTGCCAAATGTATATACCTTACAACCTGTGTAACTTATAACCCTATCACAATACAGAACATTTCTATCACCCAAAAAGTTCCCTCACTCCCCTTTGCACTCAGTCCACTCCACGCCACTCACCTGGGCAACCACTACTCTTACAGTTATTGATATAGATTAGTTTTGAGTCTTCGAAGACTTGATATAAACAAAATTATAAATACACACTTTTTTTGTGTCTGGCTTTTTTGCTCAGGTGGTTATCAGAGTATTGCTCATTTTTCTTACCGAATAATATTCCATTATATGAATATATAACATTTTGCTTATCCACTCACCAGTTGATGGGCATTTGGGTTGTCACTAGGTTTTAGTATTATGAAGAAAGCTGTTATGAATATTTGTGCATGTCCTTTTGTTATTTTTAAAATTTCTTCTGAATAAATACCTAGGACTCAAATTGTTAGGTCATGTGATAAACATATATTTAGCTTTATAAGAAATTACCAAAATATTTTCTTCAGTTTTTATACCATTTTATACTCCCACCAGCAATGTCTGAGAGTTCTAGTTACTCTGTGGCCTGGGCCAGTTGTGTGAAAAATGTCATTGGTATTTTGAAGGAACTGCATTGAATCTGTAGAGATTGCTTTGAGTAGTATGGACATTTTAACAATATTGATTCTTCCAATCTATGAGCACTGTATATATTTTCATTGATTTATGCTGTCTTCAATTTCTTTCCTCAGTGTTCTACAGTTTTCAGAATACAGGTCTTTCACCTCTTTGGTTAAATTTATTCCTAGGTATTTTGTTCTTTTTAATGCAGTTGTAATGGGATTGTTTTCTTCGTTTCTCTGATAGCTTGTTATTAGTGTGTAGAAATGTCACTGATTTCTATACATTGATTTTGTATCCTGCAACTGTATTAAATTCATTTATTAGTTCTAACAGTTTTCTGGTGAGGTCTTTAGTGTTTTCTCTATATAGTACCATCTCATTTGCAAAGAGTGACACTTTACTACTTTTTTAGTTTGAATGACTTTTCTTTTTCTTGCCTAATTGTTGTGGCTAGGACTCCAATACTGTGTTGAATAAAAGTGGCAAAAGTGGGCATCCCTGTCTTGTTCCTGATCTTAGAGAAAAGTTTTTATAGCTGTTAGCTGTGCGGTATCATACGCAGCCTTTATTATGTTGGGATATGTTTCTTCTACTCCCACTTCGTTGAGTGTTTTTACTATAAATGTTGAATTCTGTCAAGTGCTTTTTCTGTATCTACCAAGATGATCATATGATGTTTTATTCTTCATTTTGTTAATGCAGTGTATCATGCTGATTGATTTGAAAATGTTAGGGCCTCCCTGGTGGCGCAGTGGTTGAGAGTCCGCCTGCCGATGCAGGGGATACGGGTTCGTGCCCCGGTCCGGGAGGATCCCACATGCCGCGGAGCGGCTGGGCCCGTGAGCCATGGGCGCTGAGCTTGCGCATCCGGCAACGGGAAAGGCCACGACAGTGAGAGGCCCACATATCGCAAAAAAAAAAAAAAAGAAAATGTTAAACCATCCTTGCAGCCCTGGAATGAATTCCACTTGATGGTGGTGTGTGATCCTTTTAATGTATTATTGAATTTGGTTTGCTAATATTTTGTTGAGGATTTTTGCATCTGTGTCATCTATTACCAAGGCTATTGGCCTGTAATTTTCTTTTTCTGTGAATGTGTGTAGGTTATATGCAAATACTATGCCATTTTATATAGGAACTTAGGCATCCGTGGATTTTGGTTCATGGGGGTCCTGAAACCAATTCCCCACCTTCATTGTAGTGAGAGTCATCAAGGATGCAGAGTTCCAGAAATTAATTTTATTCTTAACCTAGCTGGATATTCTGCAACATGGCTCCACTGACGACTCCCTGACTCTCTCTCAACTGTTACTATACTAGTTCACTTCTTACCTCTCTGATTATCCTCAAAGGCAAATTGTCCTCTATCCCCTACGATTTGTTTCTTAGCCCCCATCTCTTCTTTAATTCAGGTAGCTTGAGTAATGCCATACCTTTTATTATCTTCAACTACCACTGTATAGGTCAGGGTTTTTTAAGGAAACAGCAACTACATCAACTATTTGAATAGAAAAAAAATGAAACAATTGTTAAGTGGCTCTTAGAAAGCTAAAAAGACAAAAGGGGGACACTTTCTGTGGTTACACCTAGGCTGGGGACCAAGGGAATCATTAAAGCTCAGGTGCTAGGAGGAGAGCCTGTGGAGATAAGACTCGGACCTTTGAGGACAGACCACTTCTCAGCTAGTACTGATGTTTAAGAGCTTGAAGGAGAAGTCCCACTGGACAGGGACTCAGTCTTCTGAAGACAAAGCATGTTCTGGTTGATGCTGAGTTTTCTGAGAGGAGTATAATGAGGCTGATTTTAATAGCTTAGAAAAATTGCAAACTGCAATCAACTGCTACTCAAGGAATCAGTTGTCACTACCAGGTTGAAGAGCTATCACCTAACTGAACTCAAAAGCAAACAGGAAAGAGTAAGTCTTTTTTACCCATCCAGACTTCCAGATATTCTCCAGTGCTTCTTTTTGGCAAAGTATAATGGGGACCAACTGGCAAAGAATAAATGAGTTCAACCTCAGCATCAGAAAGCAGAATACTGAAGCGCGGGTTTGATGCTAAAAGATAGCAGTATAATAATCACTATGGTCCAGACGTTGGCTACCCAACATCCATACACACTTTTCTACATCAACTTGACTTCAATATAATAATAGAAACCACTTTATTCTTTGACTCAACAAAATTCTTTGTATGTTCAAAGACACTCCCAACCCATTTCAAAACAAGTAGGTGTCACGTCCCAAAAGTCTTTTTGTATTTGTCTCTGAGAGAGAACTATGCATCCATGTCAGCTGAGTAGGAGCTAGGAGCCATCTACAGCCTAGTTCCCATGGTCCAGCAATCATCATGTAATCACAAAAATCTCTGAAGATTCTTAACCCAGAATAGTCTCTGCCACTGATATGCTATCCCAGGATCACAAAGTGCATGGTTACTGAAAAGAAGATTCTGGTACCTGGAATAAGGTACAATGATTACTAGATGGACTATTATGCAAAATTAAAAAATATGTAGAAAAAGCAACCCACACATGTAAACAAGACCTGGGGAAATGTTTCAGAAAGTTAATTGAAAATAAGAGAACATTATATGTAGAGAGGTGAAGGAAGAGGAAAAGAGGGAGTAGGGGAGAGTGGGGAAGAGAAGAGGGAAGAATAAAGAGGAATGAGAAAAGAATGAAGAAAAAAAAAGCATCTCTTAAAATGGTAGTAGTCCCTCTGAGAGGGACTATTATGAGTAAAATTTTACACATTTTCGATAAAGGGCATATACTATTTTTACAATCAGAAGAAACTGCATATAAGAAAAAAAAGTAAAGGTGCTTCACTTGGGTGAGGTGATTTCTTTCAGACAGGAAGGCTCGCTAATCTCTTGGGAAACAATAGGTTCCTCTAAAATGGGAGCAAGTCCTATATTTTTAGTCTAACTTCTGTAAAGCCTTTAGAACAGTGCCAGGCTCAGATAAACACTCAACAAATAGAATTGGAGTTATTATTCCTTCTTTACAAAATTCTGGTGTCAATAATTTTGAAAGATTAATAAATATTTGTTAGAATCAGCAGCAGAAATTATATCTTTATGTAGATTTTCCCTAAACTTAAATAACAGAAAAGAAATATTATCATTATGTTGCCCAAAAATTTCAGTAATCACATTTATTGAAATTTTAAGTGGAATTATTGTTGAATGAACCATTATACCAAAGAATGACCATGTCTTAGGCCGCCTGTGATTTTGCATTTTTTCCACCGATATGTATTTCCCTCTTATGGAAATAAAGAACCTGTATGTTGAGTGAGAAAATAAGCAATTTTCTGCAGAGGTTAATTTCTGTGGGCTCACTACTAGAAGTGGTATAGGTAGATATAAATTCTTATTTGTATTTAAGTGGAGGATATTTTGTTTGTTTTTGGTGTAACTAATTTAGTAGTATATTGGCTGGCTTGAGCTATCATTCCGGTGGTCACTTTATTTGAGATAAAATAATTTATAAGAGGAAAAGGCAATGCAAGCTCTCCTTGAACTTCCCTCAAAGTTTGGAAGATAAGATTGTGAAAGGCTTCTTCCTGCTACATAAAGAAAGAGAAGGGAGCCTCATAGCTCCAAATATTCAAAACAGCTCTATAGGTAGCGTGCTTATTATACCAGTGTTCATTTAGAAAAAAGTTAGTGATGACTATATCCAACACTAATCCTTTGCCATAAAAATTAATTTTAACATCTAAAGAGAAACATCATAAGAATGTCATCTAGGACTCAAGCTTGTTGACCTCTGTAAATTCTTTCTACTGAATGTTATCGTATTTTGCCATTGCCTTGGGAGACTTGATAGTAATGGGAAGAGTCTGAATTAATGTATACGTGGTTATGATGTTTAAGTTAAACATCATATTTCAAGCCAGCATGTTTTGCTACTTGGATGGAGGAAGGATGTAAATTCTATATGTTGTCATTGTGAGGACTCGTGAATAGGCCATTGTAATAACGTACCACCCTGTCACTGAAGAAACGCAAGATTCAACATGTACCTTTAAATGTATACATGTGTGTATATGTATAAATATACATACATATTTTATAAAATAAAAATGAATATATAGTTTTTCTTCTTCTGGTTATTTCCCTTTTAAACAATCTAGCAAATAATTTAGTTGAGATTATTGCTCTAATTTGAAAAGAACTTTGAATTTGGGCACAAAAAATACTTAATCAGACATTTTGTTTGGATTATGTTATTTAGCTTTTATTTACTTTTATTAGTAATAATAAACCAAAATAAACCACAAACAAAGTGCTCGTGCTCTTAAGTGTCTTCAGTGAATTTAAAGGATCACAGAAGTAAAGAATCGTTCAGGCAGACCTTCTTTGAGCAACAGGACCAGGAACAATATGCCTCTCTGTCAGAATTAAGCAGTTTTATATTTTGCTCCACTAAATCTGTCCTTGGTTAAATAGAAGGAACAAAAGTATCCAAAGCAATAAATTTGGATATGTAAAACTTTCATAAATAAACTCCATAGTTGGAAAATGTTAGAAAGGGTTAAATATCTTGTTCCATTTTGCACTTAAAAAAATTTTAATCCTTTAAGTGAGAAATGCTTTTTTAAAAAAATCACTGACATCAAACATCTGCTTCTTCAGCTCATCTGCAACTGAGTAAAATAGAAAGAAAGGGGAAAAAAGAATACCAACTTTGCACAGTAAATGTACTGAAAAATTAGGCAAACGAAAATATCCCAAATTGTAAGAAGTGAATAAAAGAAATTAAGAAGATGAAATGCTAACAAGAGCAGTCTGGTCAATTCCAATGAATGGGGTAGAATAAAACTGTAAATCAGAAACTAAACCACACTGCAAAAATTGTTGCTCCAATGAAGCAAAATGAACCCAACTATTTTTTTTTTGTGCACTTTAAACCAAATAACTTAGAGAACTTCTTCAAATTATAATACTATGTATGCTCCTAATCAACATACTCTAAACCCAAACTGAACTGAGCGAACACTTCTTTCTATTTATACTTTCACTCAATCTCAGGAAGAAAGTCATTAATCAACCAATATAACCAGTTATTTGGAATCACCTAATAAAACAGCTGAGAGTAGGGATATTTCCACTTTTCAACCAGCCGTTTTGTCATCTAAGAGAAGCTGTGTTAAATGGAATACTTTCAAAGGGAAGTTCTATTGATCTAACCCATTTTAGCTCTTATTAAGAATAAATGCAGTAGAAACCAGTAAAGAGATCTAGAAGAATGTGCACTAGCAAAGACGACATCTAACTGTGTGCCAATATAAAGTTATCTCTAAAAAGCTTCTATCAACAAGCCAAAAGCCAATCAATCATCATCCCTAAAGAAAATTGAGGATGTTAGTCAAAATGCTTATGTCACTAAAATATAAAAGGGTGGACTCTTGTAGTCATGGTAGTCATGTTGGCCCTGTTTACATGACTATTGTCTCTAGGCATCTCCATGCTTTTGCCCAAAGATAGGTATGTAGCAGATATTTTACAAGGTGATACCACTATTCTTTATGTAACTTTTAAAAATATTAATCAATATTTCCTATTCCTGATTAAGATATTTTCTAATTGCTTCATAATAAAATGAGTTGTTTGAGTTTAAGAACATAACTAACTATAAGAAAGGGACTTTTACTTTCTTTGTCTCATTATTTCTATTTTACAGTAACAAAAGTGAATACTGCTAGTCATACTGAGCAGGGATATTTTAAGGATCAATGGCATGGGTTACAGAGCTCTCAAAGAATGGGGCTATGGAAATATTACATCCTATTGCTACATTTTTAAAAGGGATCTCAGGCCCTTCAGAGAGTTGGCTAATCCCTTCAAATCCTTAAAGATTTGAATAATAGCTATAAGTAATACTAGTGTTTAGTAAATATAACTTGATAACTGTATAAAGATATAATCCCTTGTGACTATGATTTCAAAAAGAAAAGTGAAGGAAACAAAAAGTTATAATAGATTTCATCAAATCACGTGAAAAGGTGAAAAGGCAGCTTGCATGCTAAAGAGACTTTAGGGAAATGTTGAGGATAGAAGGAATATAAAAAAATAGTACAGTGGAGGGGGTCAAATAGACATGTGGGCTATGTCAAAACAAAGCAAAGAATTAAAAGGCATCACAAACAGTGATCCATACAGTTATGAGAGCAGGCATTAGCGATGCTAATAGATACTTAGGAGACATATTTGTCAAGATGGATGTTAATCCTGACGTTTGGCCACAACACGTGTGTATCTGGGCTGCTTTGCCACCATGCTATAGTGGTTAGAAATGTGGTCTCTGGTGCCAGATGCTCCATATTCAAAACCCAACTTAGCCATATACTGGCTGTGTGACATAGACATGATACCCACTTTCCCTCAGCCTTCATATCTTCATCTGTAAGATGGAAATAATATTACTGTCTACTTCTGAAGAATTTCATGTGGGTTGAATGAGTTATCATATGCTAATGTACATTGAGTGCTTAAAACAGTAGTGTCTGTGTGTGTGTATTATTAGACATTTTGAGACAGAGACACTAATATTTGTGAACAATGTTATATCATTAGTCAACGAGCCAACAATTAATCAAGTATTTACAGATCACTCACAATGGGTTCAAAATTTACAGAGATAGCAAGATGGGCAAAGGACCACCGAAGAATCTGAAATTGGGTTTTTTGGCTATAGCTAGTACAGCAAATATGAACTAAAGGAAATGCTAGTATTGAAGTAATACGACAATTAAAGAGGCTCTACCAAAAAAAACATATTCTGGTCATTTAAAGGTCATTTAAAGAACTAGTTTACCATTTATAATCTAGTTCCCATTGACTCTAATATAACAAATATTTAGTTATAATCGTGATGTTCAGATTGCACAGACCTATGCCAGCCTCCTGAGTAGCCCCTATAACCACTTTTTCCCCCTCTAAAAAAAACCAGTTTTGAGTACATAATGCCCTATTTAAGGTTCAGTTGCTGTTTCCATTATAAACTTTGCTATTCCAGATTATAAACTGCTACTTTTAATTTGCATCAAGATAAAATTTTAGAGTATACTTGTCAGCTTTAATGTAAACTATTATTTTAGGGAAAAAATTGTCTGCAATGAGTAAAAGGAGGAGTCTGTACTCCTGGATATCCTTTGAAGAATTACAAGTAATAACCACTCCTCTTTCCTGACCTTCAGTTTAACAATGTGGTAGATGCCTTCAATTGTCTACAAATCTTTAATACGAGCATAAGCCATTTTAATATGGATTCCCAAATGTCTCAGTTTGAAGCATTGTAAGAGCCTTGAGAATGGGAAAATTAATTTTCTTTGGAAATATATATTTAAATAAGTACAATAATAATTTACAAAGCTTTGAGTACATACTCTGTCTGGGACCGCACTAAGAACATTTATTTATATTCTTACTTAACCTTGCCTGTGAGGGAACTGTTATTATTCTCATTCCTTAGGTAAGGACACTGAAGTACAGGGAAGTTAAGTAATTTGCTAAGGTTACATTGCTAAGAAGAGGAGGAACCAGGATATGAACCTGGTTCTACTTACCTCTTAAATCCTGTTTTAGTTACTGGAAAACACTGACTGTTTAGACATAGACCATCTCCATACATACATACCAGGTGGCAGTATGGTATAAAAGTTCAGCATGTCCAAGCTCTGGGCTCAGTCTGCCTGAGAAGAAATCTTACCTCCACCACTTGCTATCTGTATGATATTGGGAAAGTACTTAGAATGTGTCCAGCACATAGTAGGATCTAAATAAATATTAGCTCTTATTGCTTTCAGAATACACAGAAATTGAGTGGGAGGTCAGGTCACCAGAAGGAGGGAGAGTGATAGGAATCATACCAGAGAGATGAAGAGACGAGTACAAAAATCTTGTAGAACCTTGAAGGCCGTTGCAAGGACTCTGGTCTTCACTCTGAGTGTAATGTAAAGACGCTGGAGAATTCTAACATGAAAAGTGTCATGATTAACTTTTCATGATTGCTCTGGCTGCTGGGTGGAAATAAACTGAAGGAAGGCAAAAGTGGAAGCAGGGAAACCAGCTAAGTGTCTCTTGCAGTAATCCAAGGGAGAATCACCAGTGCCTTAGACCAAGAGGATAACAGTGGAGAGAGTTAAGAAAAAAAGTGGTTGGAATATAAAATAAAAGGATTTATTGATATATCAAACATGAAGATGACAGAAGTAAAAAACATTAAAAATGACTCTAATATTTTAGCCTGAGCAACTTGAGGAGCAAGATTAATACTTTAATAATTAATAGCTAATCATATTAATTAATAATTCATGACTTTGATAATTTCATTTGTTATAGCTAAAATTAATTATACTTCTGGATCTTCTGGACACTAGTAAATGTAGTAAGGATTTAATAAAGATCACCAATTGAATTTTATAAACAAAGGATACCAGACAAATCTTTTAATAAACTGTCTGATGTTCTGATTTCAAAATCTAACTACATATTCTGTTAACACAAGAATTGATCACCTTATGAGTTACAGAGTGACAGGCGTCTAGGACACACAGAGAGGCCATCAGGAGGCATGCTGGGATCTATTACATGAGTAACCAATCTATTGCACTATGGTAACTCAGAAGTATAAGCATGAAATATTGTTGAATTTCTCTCTCACACTAGTTAAGTATCCGGGGAAGATCCAGTTAGTTTCTTGCCTTTCAATGTATTCAGAGTCCAGTCTAGACCAGTCTAAAATTCTCAGCTCATATCTGAGTCAAAGCTTTCACTAATCCCACTGCCAGCTGGCTCCAGGCAAGTGTGTGGCTATGTGTACCACCAGTGACCAGCAGATCTCCCCCCAGTCTTAGGGAAACTCCCTTGTGGCCTGGACACTACCCAGACAGCTCAGCCTATCTCCTTCATAGCATCCCTGAAGTGTCCCTTAAAGAAAAACTCCTACCTTCTTACCACAGCTCACTCACTTTCTGCACTGCCACTTCTCTCCAGTCCTCTCTTCTGTTGCTCAGGTAGGTTCAGGGTAGATCAGCAAGTCCAGTGACCAAGCAGATGTCTGACTAGGGAATGAGATGCCAGCCTTGCAGGAACTTTCAATCCCAGGGTGGTGAATCTCCTGGACTCCCTTTCCCTGGCTTGGTGTTGTGGGGATCACAGCACTCCTGATGACCCAGACCACTCCCCACCTCTTCCTCTACCCTGCCTTTTAGTTATATTTTAATAGCCTAGTGGGTGTGGAGTTGGGGTGCGGAGTGTTGAACAGAGATATCAAAATTAGCCAATAGGCCTCTTAATAATAAACCCTGAGGGGTTGGGCTGGCCCCTACCGTAGTCAGCTCTCCTTGGAGCAGGGGATACCTAACATCTCTATTTCTGCAGTTTTAGGCTCAAGTTAGCAATTTAGGGCAACAAGAAAAATCCCATTCACATCCAATTACACAATTAAAATTCTGAAACCTTCCCACATGGTGTTATTGAAACACAGATATTCCAAAAGTGAGCGGGCAACTAACTGACACAGAGCCGCTGCAGAAGATGATTTGTTGAGAGCAACGCTGAAAGCCACTGTCAATATTCCTTCTTTTTTCTCTTTTTTTTTTTTTGCAGTACGCAGGCCTCTCACTGTTGTGGCCTCTCCCGTTGCAGAGCACAGGCTCCAGACGCGCAGGCTCAGCGGCCATGGCTCACGGGCCCAGCTGCTCCGCGGCATGCGGGATCTTCCTGGACCGGGGCACGAACCCGTGTCCCCTGCATCGGCAGGCGGACTCTCAACCACTGCGCCACCAGGGAAGCCCTCAATATTCCTTCTTTGATCATACACTCACACACACACGTACACATATCACCACCACCACCATCACCACCCTCAGACAATTAGTGTTCAAGGATATGGCAGAATGAACACAACTGTTTCTTGAAAAATGGGTATACCACGGTGCTGAGAAAAGACTTAGAAATAGAAGATACGAAAAGTCTGCAAATTGCTGAGCTCTTGACACTGCTTGTCGGGTAACATGTGGTCATTAATGATCAGAATTTAAGAGGGGCCCCTTTGGTTGGCAGGCAGCCAGGGTCAGAGCTATAGGGAATACAAGCAGATGTGTATTTAAGATCTGTTGCTAGTGAATTTTTTTCTCTTTCTACATTGGGAAGCATATTTGGCTTAGAAAAATGATTCCCTACGGGATTCTTTCCAACTGTTCTTTGATTCTGATTGGCTACTCTCACTCTTTTGATCATTCTCCACCTGTCCTTGTTTTGTCTGGTATCATCAGATTCTCATGCAAATGAAGCACCCTTGTAAGTTGATTTGAGACCTTGTTTAGGAAGCAGTTGCTGGTCTTTTCCCCTATTTCACATAGGCTAATTGTATGCTCATCCTAAGTAAGAAAGGAGTCCTTTCTTTCATTCTGTTTACTTTGAAAGTAGTTCCTGATAACCAATAACTGTGCTCCCTAGCAATGATGGACCCCCAAGTAATCAATTGTTTAACAAGACACATTTAAACTGACAATCACACATGCCAAATACTTCTTTCCTACAGTATGCATCTCCAGAAAAGTCTGATCATGTATCTAAAATAATTAGATTTTGTTCAGTAATCAAACTCAATCAAATGAATTCTGTGTGAACTACTTTTATTCCCACGATGAGAAATGTGTGTCATATCCTCTGTTAATTTGCATATTTTTCCATAAACCTAAAACCAATCAGTTTTGAAGAGTTATGATAATATAAAGAATCTGAGGCAATTACATGTCTTTTTAACAGGGATTCTAAATGCATTTCACGGCTGGTATTCATGTAGTAAAGTAGTCAAAACTTCTTTAACCCTTTTCATGACATCTCAATTAAGCTGTAATGATTGAGGCTCAGGACATTTCTTAGGATTAATGACTGGCTGGGAAAGTGGATGGCCTGAGGTGAAGCCAAGGGCCATTAATTCCCTCTGGTCATTAATCCCCCAGGAAATGTCTTAGGCCTGGTTTGATATTAGCATTGCAGGCTGCAAATATACTGTTGTATTTCC
This sequence comes from Lipotes vexillifer, assembly GCF_000442215.2. Classification (NCBI taxonomy): domain Eukaryota; kingdom Metazoa; phylum Chordata; class Mammalia; order Artiodactyla; family Lipotidae; genus Lipotes; species Lipotes vexillifer. Next base: position 410,488 of record NW_006795956.1, on the reverse strand, counting down.
TGATTGGTTTGAAAATAATTTATTAAGATGTCATATTTTAATTTCTGCTCTGTGTACCCAACATTTCCACATTTCCATTCCTGGTTCTCAGTCGTGCAATGTTGACTGCAGTGACATAATAGAAATGATTTCTTTGGTCATACTGCACATTTTCTTTGAAACAGTCAAAACAAATTAAAGTTATTTTCAAAACTGAAGCTCCAAATGGGCATTTGTCCTTATGATGTTATTTGCTAGTGAAAATCTTGGCCATGACAGTGAGTGGTTTTTTATTCAGGTATGTGTGTGGTACGTTCTAGTTGGTATCACCTAAGTTCAGAAAAGGTGTTTATGAGAATTGTCTAAAACTTGCATGTTCATCCATTCCTCTAGGCACTCAACTTTATCTTTAAATAATGGGCCACTAAAGTTTGGAGTAGAATTTTTTTTGCTGAACTTGAGGCTATATCTGTATTAAATTTGAGAAAGTTTATTTTTTAGAAAATCTAAGAGAAGTTTTTACTACAAGCATGTTGTTAGATACTGCTTCTTACACGCCAGTGTCCTTTTTATGAGGGCCAGGAGAAAAACTTCTTTGAGACTTCATATCAGAAATAGCTGTAATTAACCTAAGAAACTAGCATCTTTTTACCTGTTGGACACTATGGAACTTGCAACTGGTCTTATTTCTCTTGTCGGACTGCTAGAAAGCATAACGTCAAATTTCCAAGCCAGCTCTGGCAAAATTCCTAGAGCAGATATTTTGAGTACCATTTTTACATTTGACTTTGTTTTCCTCTGCCCTACCTACATTTATTTTCCTCCCTTATTCACCATCAAGTTCAGAATATGTATCTTTGTCAGCTCCTGCTAATTCTGTCTGGAGTTGGGATGTAATTAAGTAGTTAATTAATTAATTATTAGCTGCATTGAGCAACATGCTTTTCTTCCCCTCCGTAGTCCAATGCTCCCTTTAATTCACTCCTCACATCTAGCCATGTCTCCTAATGTGCCTGCAGCTTGCCCACCTCTGAAGTACGTCTGTCAGGTCAAATCCGATGGGAGTCACCAGTCCCATAATACCTGGAACTAGAAGTCCCAGTGCTCTTTCCCAACGTGGTCACCAACTCAGTTATAAATTACTCTTGTTCCCTACCTGAAATTGCTGTTAACCTCTGAAAGGCAGCTTTCGTAACAAATTGTTGCTTCTATTTTTTCAAACAATTCTCTGTTAACTAACTAGTTTTCTATCTTGGAACATCTATTTCAGATTGTAAATTTCTAAGAATGATAATCTACCTGATAACACACAAAATGTCAAATGTAAATAGTTGCTCATTAAGTTCTACTTTTATTAAAATGTCAATGGAAAGTGACTCAGTGGAAAAAAGGAATGAGGTAAATTAAATTAGGTGAAGGACTATTAGACCCCTCCCCCAACACAATGACCCCTTCAGGGGCAATGTGCAGAATCAGGCTTGGCAAAGGGACATTACCATGCAAGAGGTAAGAAGGATCATCTGTCCATCTATCTACCCGTCTACTTATCTTTCTCTATCTATAATTTTTATGATTGGCATGAAATCCTTGAGTCAACTGAAGGTCAGTGCAGGAAATACACTGCCCTGGGCTTACACAACTGGGCTTATTGATCTGAGCTGTAAAATGACAACACAAGGTCTGTATTCTGTCCTCAGATCAATGACACATGTGTGTGTGTTCCTGAAGCACATGGTATACGCTGTGTCTGTCTGGCAGAAACATTTGTGCTTAAAATACAGCCTGACAGTTCCCTGCCATCTTGCAAAACAGTGTGGCTTATTTAGAACAAATCTGTTATGACTGACCACAGAAAGTTGCATGTGTGTTTCTGAGCCTCTCCCTATGAATAGGCAAAAGGACCATCTGGGCACGTGGCATTTACACATCTTTGAGCAAAGTTAGCATTCTGCCTCCCAGTAAAATCCATCTCTCAGGGACTCTGTGGGTTTGTAATGCTTCCTGTAGAATGAAGGAGGAAAACAAATGCACTTCAGTAAAACAGAAGTATCTTTTTTTTTCATCTGTCATAGCCACAGTTTGATAGTATCTGTATTTCATTTTCACTTCGGAATATCATGAGAGAGAGAAATGGCAGGAAGCAAGTTGCTTCCACATGGTTGTGAAAGGGAGTTGTTATATTTGGTTGCTCTCTGTGGCACATCTCTGTGAAATTTTTTAAAAAATCTAGCTACCATCCTTGTGGTGGGGGAAAAAAAGGAATGTCCTTAAAATAATACAGTGATCATATTGACATTCCATCTTTGTCTATCTTTATTAAAAATCAATCTGACTTATAATTCAGACAAATATTTATATTTATGTATTTATCTTAAAACATGTATTTTATTAGGCAATGCAGAATACTCAGAGAAAACATGAATTAAGATAGACTTAGTTATTTTTTAATTGAAAGTTATCAAACTCCAAAAACTTTCTAATATTAAGGAATTCAAGGGATTTTGCTTAATCATAGAGTAAAATGATTTTTTTTAAAGAAAAGTCACCAGAATTTATACAGCCAAACAAATTACTGACCATTGCTAGAAATGATCATTTTTTTCACTCAGAACACTTTTATCTCCTCTTTTAAAATGACTTTCACAACATATGGTTTATTCTTTTCACTATCCTTGACAGTAACTGTCTTTCATTCTGAAATAATGAATTAATTTAGAAAAGAGTCAAACTGAGGCAAGTATTACTCACAAGAAGGATGGTCAACTGGAACTAACCTTTTTGGTTGAAGAAGGTGTGTAACTATAAGACAATGAGGCTAATCTCAAATGTCCTTTCAACTCTAAAATTCGCCAAGACATTCCCTGAGATAATCTTTTGCAACTTGTAAATTCAGAGAGCAATTCCAAAGGAAGAGTGCCAAAATGTTTTACAGCGATGGCAACACTGTTAAATTTCATGAAGAGCGTCCAGAGGGCGCCATTTTGAAAGACAATCACATTTTGTCACAAACGATCATAGAGAAATATTGTCAGTCCCATTGTTTTCTAGTTACATATTTTACTTAAGCTTCAGTTGTTTTCCTTTCATTGAGTGAAATACTAAATGAGCTAAATTGTTGCCAAATCTCAACTTCCCCATACTTTCCCTCTTTCTCTTTGTATCTGTAGTCCCTGTCGTGATCTAGGTCAGGGGTCAGCAATTTGGAGGTTGGGGGAGCAGATATTAAATATATTAGGCTTTGCAGGCCAAGAGGCAAAATCAAGAGTATAATGCAGGTATTTATATAACAAGAGAGAAAACCCCTGTCCCACTTGCCCAGGGTGGGTATTCCAGGTAATGAGGACACTTTGTGACCAGTTGCTGTCTGATGAAGACTATCTCAGGTTGATGATGGACTAGACTAAGGGGGAAGGACCTAGCAGGCAGTGGGATAGGTGGCTGCCATGGTCGCTGTCACTGTCTAGTGAAATCCAGATCCAGTGTACCATCTCAACTTGGACAGCTGCTCAGAGGTGAGGCCATTCACCACACAGAGATTTTACCACTTCGTGTATACCAGTTGCCAAAGCAGAGTCCCTAACATGTAGGTGGCAATTGGCACAGACCCTGGGCAGTGGCAAGGTGTGACTGTGGAGGTAGTTGCTGGGTGCGAAAGGGGCTTGGGGAAGGATCCTTCCATGCCTCCTACCTGGCCCTGGGTCTCCATGGCTCTTAGTGCTAGCTTGCTGGGGTAGCACTCACAGGCAGGACAAAAACAGGCAGCAGGCTAGATTTGGCCCACCCATGGGCTGTCAACTTGTGGTTAAGATTACCGCTTGTCTGCTATCCTTGTTTTACTAAATCCCAAGAAAGGGCCATTTCCTTGAGAAATAGTCTTTCCTGAGGAAAATAGTAATAGGCATAAAAAGATCTTACAATCATCCTCAGGAACTTGTTTGGGGGTTTAGTAGCTACTACATCCAATTATTTTTAGGTCTATCCCAAACTCATCACTTAGCAGTTTCTCCTATTCTTCACTTTAGCAGAAAAATTAAATGTCCCAAATCCCATCATGAATAATGGAGCCTAGGTAGATTTTTAAGTGGTTCTGCATTCTTTTTCTAGAGTCTAAATAGCACTGTGGTTGACAGCAGGGGTCAGCAAACTATAGCTTGTGGGACAAAACCAGTCACCCCCTCCCATTTTTATATGGCTCACAGCTAAGAAAGATTTTTACATTTTTAAATGGTTGGAAAAAAATCAAAAGAAATATACTATTTTGTGACACATAAAAATTTATGAAATTCAAATTTTAGTGTCCATAAATAAAGTTTTATTGGAACACAGCCATGCTTATTCATTTACATATTATCTATGCCTGCTTTGCACTAAACGGCAGAGTTGAGTAGTTGCGACAGAGACCATATGGCCTGCAAAGCCTAAAATATTTACTATCTGGCCCTTTACAGAAAAAAAAAAAAAAAGCCAACTGCTGGTTTAGAGTACGACTCTAAAATCAGACTGTCTGTGTTCAAATCCCTCCTCACCATTTTTAGTACTGTGTTCTCTTGGACAATTTACTTAACCTCTTTTTGTATCGGTTCCTTCATCTATGAAACAGGGATATGGTAGCACCTACTTCATATATTGATGTGAACAGTAAATGTATTTATGTATGTAAACAACTGGCACATAGTAAGCATTCAATAAATGTTAGTTATTTTTACTGTGCTTTTCTGAATTTGGATTTTACTTGTACAAATATGCATAATAATAAAACAAATATAATCTTTCCACCTAACAAAGCAATCAGGTGGCAAAAGTATTTGAATTTTTAACAAGGAGTGTGTTGGTATTGTATACATTAATAAGAAACACTTAGTTGGGACTACAGATTTTGTACAGGGATGTGGAAGACACCATAACGTCTTCCAGAATTTATTACTCTACTGAAAGAACAAAGTTCAAACACATGAAACAGAAGTACCTTAAAAAGATTACTTTCTATATCAAAAGATTTTAAAAACATACAGTTTTTTCTACTGCTTTAATAGCAACAGAATATTTAATTACCTTGACTCCATTTATTGAGATTAATAATAAAATCAACATACAGAAATCAGTTACATGGAAGAATCAATATTGTGAAAATGACTATACTACCCAAAGCAATCTACAGATTCAATGCAATCCCTATCAAATTACCAATGGCATCTTTTACAGAACTAAAACAAAAAATATTAAAATTTGTATAGAGACACAAAAGACCCCAAATAGCCAAAGCAGTCTTTGGCTATTTGGGGAAAGAAATGGAACTGGAGGAATCAGACTCTGTGACCTCAGACTATACTACAAAACTACAGTAATCAAGACAATATAGTACTGGCACAAAAACAGAAATATAAATCAAAGGAACAGGATTGAAAGCCCAGAGATAAACCCATGCACCTATGGTCAACTAATCTATGACAAAGGAGGCAAGGATATACAGTGGAGAAGACAGTCTCTTCAGTAAGTGGTGCTGGGAAAACTGGACAGCTACATGTAAAAGAATGAAATTAGAACACTCACTAACACCATACATAAGAATAAACTCAAAATGGATTAGAGACCTAAATGTAAGACTGGACACTATAAAACTCTTAGAGGAAAACATAGGAAGAACACTCTTTGACGTAAATCACAGCAAGATCTTTTTTGATCCACCTCCTAGAGTAATGGAAATAAAAACAAAAATAAACAAATGAGACCTAATGAAACTTAAAAGCTTTTGCAAGGCAAAGGAAACTACAAACAAGACAAAAAGACAACCCTCAGAATGGGAGAAAATATTTGCAAACGAATCAACGGACAAAGGATTAATCTCCAAGATATATAAACAGCTCATGCAGCTCAATATTTAAAAAACAAACAACCCAATCAAAAAATGGGCAGATTTAAATCATTTCTCCAAAGAAGACATACAGATGGCCAAGAAGCACATGAAAAGCTGCTCAACATCACTAATTATTAGAGAAATGCAAATCAAAACTACAATGAGGTATCACCTCACACCAGTTAGAATGGGCATCATCAGAAAATCTACAAACAACAAATGCTGGACAGGGTGTGGAGAAAAGGGAACCCTCTTGCACTGTTGGTGGGAATGTAAGTTGATACAGCCACTATGGAGAACAGTATGGAGGTTCCTTAAAAAACTAAAAACACAAGTACCATATGACACAGCAATTCCACTACTGGGCATATACCCAGAGAAAACCATAATTCAAAAAGACACATGCACCCCAATGTTCACTGCAGCACTATTTACAATAGCTGTGTCATGGAAGCAACCTAAATGCCCATTGACAGACGAATGGATAAAGAAGATGTGGTACATATATACAATGGAATATTACTCAGCCATAAAAAGGAACGAAATTGGGTCATTTGTAGAGACGTGGATGGACCTAGAGACTGTCATACAGAGTGAAGTAAGTCAGAAAGAGAAAAACAAATATCGCATATTAACGCATATATGTGGAATCTAGAAAAATGGTACAGATGAACCAGTTTGCAGGGCAGAAATAGAGACACAGGTGTAGAGAACAAACGTATGGACACCACGGGGGGAAAGTTGGGGGCAGGGTGTGATGAATTGGGAGACTGGGAAAAATTAAAAGGAAAAAAAAAAGAAATCAGTTACATTTCTATACATTAACAACAAACTATCTGAAGGAGAAATTAAGAAAGCAATCCCACTTACAATCGCATCAAAACAATAAAATAGTTAGAAATAAATTTAACCAAGGAAGTGAAAGACATGTACACTAAAAATTATGACACTGATGAAAGAGACTGAAGAAGACACAAATAAATGGAAAGATAGCCTATGTTCTTAACTTGGAACTTAACTGGACTATGAAATGTCCATAAAGATAGCCTATGTTCTTAACTTGGAACTTAACTGGACTATGAAATGTCCATACTACCCAAAGCAACCTACAGATTCAGTGCAATCACTATCCAACTTCCAATGTCATTTTTTCAGAGAAATAGAAGAAACTACCCTAAAATTTGTATGGAACCACAAAAGATCCTGTATACCCACAGAAATCCTGAGAAAGGACAAAGCTCGAGGCATCACACTTTCTGATTTCAAAGTATATCACAAAGCTATAGTAATCAAAACAGTACAGTACTGGTATAAAAACAGGCACATAGGTTAGTAGAACAGAATACAAAGCCCAAACGTAAACCCACTCATATACAGTCAAGTAATTTTTATTTATTTATTTATTTTTTTGCGGTACACAGGCCTCTCACTGCTGTGGCCTCTCCCGTTGCGGAGCACAGGTTCTGGACGTGCAGGCTCAGCGGCCATGGCTCACAGGCCTAGCTGCTCCACGGCATGTGGGCTCTTCCTGGACCGGAGCACGAACCCGTGTCCCCTGCATCGGCAGGTGGCCTCTCAACCACTGCGCCACCAGGGAAGACCCAGTCAACTAATTTTTGACAAAGGAGTCAAGAACACACAATGGAGAAAAGATAGTCTCTTCAATAAATGCTTTTGAGAAAACTGGATTGCCACATGCAAAAGAATGAAACTGAACCCCTATCTTATACTACTCACAAAAATTGATTCGAGATGGATTAAAGACTTACATGTAAGACCTAAAATTGTAAGCCTCCTGGAAGAAAACATAGGAAAAATATTCTTAACATTGATCTTGGTGAAAATTTCTTAGAGAAATTACTGATTAAGAAATTATTAAGAAGACAAAAAATACAGGCAACGAGGGCTTCCCTGGTGGCGCAGTGGTTGAGAGTCTGCCTGCTGATGCAGGGGACACGGGTTTGTGCCCCGGTCCAGGAGGATCCCACATGCCGCGGAGCAGCTGGGCCCGTGAGCCATGGCTGCTGAGCCTGTGCTCCGCAAGGGGAGAGGCCACAACAGTAAGAGGCCCACATACCTCAAAAAAAAAAAAAAATACAGGCAACGAAACCTAAAATAAACAAGTGGGACTACATCAAACTAAAGAGCCTCTGCACAGCTAAGGAACGACAAAAACTGAAAAGGCAACCTTCAGAATGGGATAAAATATCTGCAAACTATTCATCTGAAAAGGGGTTGATATCCAAAATATGTAAGAACTCATGCAACTCAATAGCAAAAGAGTAAATAAACTAATTAAAAAATGGGCAAATGACCCAAATAGACATTTTTCCAAAGAAGACATACAAAAGACCAGTAAGTATATAAAAAGGTGCTCAATATCACTAATTATGATTAGCATATCAAGGAAACACAAAACAAAACCATGAGATATCACTTCACACCTGTTAAAATGACTATCAGGAAGACAAGAGATAACATGTATTGGTGAGAATGTGGAGAAAAAGGAATCTCATACACTGTTGGTAGGAATGTACATTGGTGCAACCACTATTGAAAACAGTGTGGCAGTTCCTCAAAAAATTAAAAATTTAACTATCATATGATCCAGCAATCCTATTCCTGGGTATATACCCAAAGAAATTGAAATCAGTATCTCGAAGAGAAATCTGCACACCCATGTTTACTGCAGCATTATTCACAATACCCAATATATGGAAACAACCTAAATGTATTTTGACAGATGAATGGATAAGGAGAAAAGTATATATATCACAACAGAATATTATTCAGCCATATAAAAGAAGGAAATCCTGCCATTTGCAACAATATGGATGAACCTGGAGGGTATTATGCTAAGAGGAATCAGTCAGACAAAGACAAATACTGTATGGTATCACTTACATGTGGAATCTTTAAAAAAAAAAAAAAAGCAGATTTCATAGAAACAGAGAATAGAAAGGTGGATGCCAGGGGCTGGGGGGATAAGGAAATGAGGTTGACATAAGTGAAAGGGCACATATTTTCAGTTACAAGAAGAGTAAGTTCTGGGGATCTAACATACAGCATGGTGACTATAGTTAATATGGTATTGTATACTTGAAAGTTACTGCAAGTGGATCTTAAGCATTCCCACCACACACAAACAAAAAATAGTCAACTATGTGAGGTGATGGATGTGTTAATTATCTTAATCCTGGTAATCATTACACAATGTGTCTATCAAATCATCACAGTATACAATTTAAATACACACAATTACATTTGTCAGTTATTCCTTAATAAAGTTAAAAAAATTACTTTTTCTACAAAACAAATTTAAAAACATCCAATTTTTTTCTACTGTTTTATAGCAACTCAGAATTATCTCAAAATACTTTATTTATTGAGACTAATAACACTGCTGAGCCACAATTCATCTGCTATTCTTTCCCTTATCAACATGCTTGCCACCTATAACCTAGTGTTTATTAGTCCCACGCATGGGGTAGAATAATGGCTGAAAAATGAATTGTAAATTAGTGTTTTTTTCTTCTCACTGACATCAGGGATTATAAGTAGACTTCAAATTTCCCAAGGCATTCTAAATGGAAAATACGGTTAGTACATAAATTCCAAAACTCCTAATCAAAAAGTCCTATTCTGAACTTGAAGTTGATAACTACACACTTTCCCAATAAGGGAATCATGACCATTCATTAAGTCAACAACTATTTATTGCATACCACAGAGTACAGAGTTGTAAACAAACCAGATAGCCAATATTCCCATGGAACCTGGCACTCTCGTGGTTCTGGAATGGTACAAAATGATCCTGACTTACTTCTCTCAAAGTTCCTTCCAGTCAAGAATTGCACACTAATATTCCCCAAATGCTATTTTTGTCAGTACATTTTCTTGTTAAAAAAGCTAAGGAACAACAAAAACTGAAAAAGGCAACCTACAGAATGGGATAAAATATTTGCAAACTCTACATCTGATCAAATCAAGTGTAAACTCCTTAGCATGGCACTTAAAGGCTTTTTGTGATCTGACCCAAGACTATCTGTTGTGAATTTTCTCTTGTTACTGCACTTCCACCTTTTGCTCCTCCATCTCTAAATCCTCAAAAAAGACTACTTTAATAGGAAATGAAAATTGGCTAGTGTCCATGGAAAACTTTTAAATTTAAACCATGTGAACAAAGCACAAATGGGGTTTTATTCTTTCTCTCAGATATCTTTTTGTCCCCTTTCTAGCATAAAGCTTGACTCTTTAACTATGGTATTACAATACTGAATCTTAATCAATGCTTCCTGGAACTGTTTCTGCCATACCTAAACTGCCTCTTATTTTTTAAACATTTTTTTTCCTTTGCTCAATTTAATACTCAAGGTCATCGTGGGTCATTCAACATTAAATTTCAAACTTTCATTGTATTGCAGTGACTAAAATTTTATAAAGCCTTCAACATTCAAATTTTGCCAGACTAGAAGCTGCATGAGGACAAGAGCTGGGACTACATGACCATCTTATCAAGTGCCATATCTCCAGTAGAAAGGAATCCATAAATAGTGTGATTAAATCCATGAATCCTATTTTCTAAAATCTTTTAGCATTCCTCCCTCAATTTTTACTTAATCAAATATCATTTAATGCCTCAGTTGCATCAGGCAGATACTATACTCATCTATAATAATGCAAAGATAAAAAACAAATATTGAAAAACTTAACACTATCTTTTATTAAAGTTAATGGGAATATAAATTTTTCTTCTCCCATGTTTCAATAAAATTTTACTTGAAACTTCGTAATAATTCTGAACAGAGCCTTCAGGCTATGATTAATTTCAAAAAAAAAAAAAAAAAGATATTTGTATTATTCCACCCAGAACACTCTAAGCATTTGGAAATCAGGGACCAGTCTCTTCTGTCTTTGAATTTCCTTAGAACTTTTAGGCAATACTTTATATGTAGTCAATGCTAAACAAAAGTTTCACTGAACTGAACAATTTAGGCAATAAAAATCATTAACATACACACAGCCCTTACATTATAAATGTATAATGCCATGCAGCAAACTTCACACGTAATTGTCACATACACAACTTCAGCTTACATTTGTAATTTGTTTTCCATTTTGTGTTGTTATTTTACATAAACAGTAAGAACTTTAGAAACCCAGGATCCAAGATGCGTAGGTCAGCCTTGTCAGTAGATGTGCCGCAGCCCACAGTCCACAACATATAATTCTCCATTACTGCAGACCCAAGCTGAACTTTACTAGAAGCTAATTCCAGAGAGGAGTGTTCTTGTCTCACGCTTCACCATTTTGGTTACAGCTTATCTTTTTCCTAATTCATTCACCACACAATGATTTATAGAACAGACCTTAACTCAGTCATATTGATCTGCCTCTTGTGGTTATTATGATGGAGTCAAATTTTACTGCATTTTCAAGTTTGAAATTCTATGTAACCCTATCAAGTTTCCAACTAATACTTTCAATGGCTTTTGATTCAGTGTAATTTCCTTTTTTTACAGCAATGGTCTTACACATTTAAAACAGAAAGAGAATACCTAGGGAGCGACATTTTAAGTAAATGAAGGCCTTTATTAGAAATAAAAACAATTGTGCCAGTCCAAGTTGATACATGGGTTGCACTTCCGGATGGGATCATAATTCATTTTTTAAAAAGAATGATTTTATACTATTAGCGTGTCCTGGCATTTACAAGGAGGTTAGGTGGTAGTTATGAATTTGCATATATACAGAAAACTAACACAAAGCTAAGCTTGTTTCACTGTTATTTTACTTAATGAACTACATTAAACTTTTAATTTGGGAAAAAAATCTCTCTGCAAATCATCAGTCTCTAAATTAGATTCCCAAGCTGCTTGCCATCTCAACAGAAACTCTCCTAATACGTCACTAACGTGGTGGGGGTTATTAGAGGGAATCTTTCTCATCTTTCAACTGCTTCACTTTAAAATCTCTTTCTATGCCTCCTCTCTTCAGTCTCAAAGACTTCTCCCTTCTCCTTTCAAAGGTTATCCCCTCAACTTGCACTCTTAATTGCTTTCCCTTTTGTGCAGTTTCTCCTCTGCCAATTTTCCCATCTCTGCCTTGTCTTCCAGCTCTCCTTGTCCAGAGGAAACTCCTTATTTTTGCTTACAAATTTATGTATAGATCTCATTATCCAACAAATTCACTTTGACACTTTGTTGTCTCTCATGGACAGGTCATGTTTCTGAACTTGTTTTCACTGCCAGATTCTAAAACTGCCTTCATTTTTAAATTTATTTATTTATTTATTTACTTACTTACTTATTTAGGCTGTGTTGGGTCTTCGTTTCTGTGTGAGGGCTTTCTCTAGTTGTGGCAAGCGGGGGCCACTCTTCATTGCGGTGCGCAGGCCTCTCACTATCGCGGCCTCTCTTGTTGCAGAGCACAGGCTCCAGACGCGCAGGCTCAGCAGTTGTGGCTCATGGGCCTAGTTGCTCCGTGGCATGTGGGATCTTCCCAGACTAGGGCTCGAACCCATGTCCCCTGCATTAGCAGTTAGATTCTCAACCACTGCGCCACCAGGGAAGCCCAAACTGCCTTCATTTTTAAGCTCCTATTACCCTCTTATTCCTATGGACAATCTCCTAACGTTTATTACACTCCTGAAATTGCACTCTTGAAGATTTCATAGTCTTGGTGCTCTCTTTGAGATCAAATTCAAGTAAATTGTCAGATTTTGTAACCTTCCATCTTTCTGGAATTTCTGGGAGATTTGATTATAACCAATGTCTGCAGCTTCCTGGAATATTATCCCATCTCTTTAATTAAAATTTTCTACCTTTTCATTGGCTTCCTCTTTCTATTTAAAACACTCACTAGAAGTAAGGTATCTTCAACTTTTTGCTGTGTGCTTTCTAATTTTTCTTGCTTATAGTTTTCTACTACTTTCCTATATCTTTTGTTATTAGGCGTGTCCTGTAATGTAAAAAGCAAGTTATCAAGAAAGAAACTGTAAGTGTGATTCTCATTTTTTTTACTTCCAAATCTAGGGAAGTGCTTTATTGTGCTTCTAAATATCTTCTTTGACTTCAAGACAAATGGGGAATAGTAGCTTTGGTGTTTCCTGCTCACAAAGAAGAGATTTTTTTGAGAGAAAAGGCAGATGGAACAGGACTGACCAGAAGGAAGCTGAAGCATCTCAAAGCAAGTGGGGGTGGCTAGACTCAGTCCCTGGTTCCAGATGGCACCCCTCCAAGGCCCACAATGGGTAGAGAGGATGAGGGCTGAGAGAGCATCTCTTGAGTGTATTTGTGTTCTGGGTACCAAGGCTTAAGAGCAGTATCACGTAACAGAAAAAGCAAAAGAAGCAACACTGAAGACATAGGCCCTCTCAAATTAAGAGCCTAGTTTCTCCCATTTTCCAGCCTCAAACATGCTCAAGATTCTTCTACGACCACACTGAACGTGGGGTCGGGGAGCCTCAGTAATAACTGAGGTTGAGTTTTCTGCCAACCAGATAGGTAAGAAATCAGAGCAGATTAAAGTTCATTTAGAGATATAGATATGTTGAATCTTAGGGCAACATTAATTCTCCAAATTTATATTACCTGCTTCAACCTCTCTCCTGAATTTTAGTTCTGATAGCAGAATCTACAGTTTCTCTTGCATGCTACATTATGACCTCTAAATCAATTTATCTTTCAGTAGGGTTAGATTTTAGGTTATAAATAACACGGCAAAGAACATGCCTATGACCATGTCTTTCTTTTGGATTATTTCCATAAGATAAATTCCCAGAAGTGGACTAACTAGGTCAAGAGCAGAGTCAGGTGGTGGCCAAGAATTCAATGAGAGACTTATTGAGGCAAGATGAATGGTTTAACATGTATGGAAAACTAAAATAAGTATAAAAGAAGCCTTTGTGAGAAAATCTATGTTGTTCTCTCTTCTGTTTTCACACTTATACTCGCTCATCAGCCAATCTCCCAGTTCTCTCACCTTTATCAGTCTAATTCTGTGTTTCCTCACCTATTGACACTCTGTTGTGGTACAGGGCAGGGGAGGGATCTTTCCTCTGCATGGGAGGGTGTTTGACAGCATCCCCAGTCTCTACCTACTAGACACCAGTAGCAAACAAACTACTTCCAAGCTGTGACAATCTAAAATGTCTCCAGACTGTGCCAAATGTCCCCTGAGGGTGAACCACTCTACTACATCAGGTTACAAGTTTCTTTAAGTCAACCATTTTGACACAAAAGATACTTTGGCACATCTATTTTATTTAGCCTTTTTTGATGTATGAAATTTTGATGCATCCTGAAAAGCTCAGTTATAAAAGTTATTTTTTAAAAAATGATGTACTGTTGATATGAGATCATTTCCCCATATCTTTGAACCTCACTAGAACCCTTATCCGATCTCTAATCTCATGAGTCTCACCTCATCAAAGATGAAGTAACTCCCAGGTATGGGATGAATGGTTAAAATATTTGTTGCTCATATCTACACACACACACACACACACACACACACAAATTGCATCATGCAATCTCATCAAAATAGCAGTTTCGAAATACCCTGCTTTGCTGTTAACTATACGTGTCTCTCCTGCTTCTCTCTTCTTTTCCTGTGGCATAACCCTCCATCTCATGCTATCAAATTATTTGGGATGCCCATTTTTGTTAGGTATGCTGAGTAGCAAGGGTGAGATGTGTACTTTAATGTGCACTTTAAAGGAACTTGAAATGTTCCTTTAACATGATAGTTCATAAGACTGACCCATGGAGTAGTGTGAGAAAAGGCACAGTCAAGGATCTCTTAGGAGAGCAGAGATAGATGGCTAGCAAATTTCTCCAAAAGTCTGTAAAATTGATATGTTAGGAAGCAGTATATTGACTTTATAGATTCAAAGATCATACAAACTTAAAGAGTTCAGAGTATTAAGACTTTCTGAACCTGGAATAAAACCCAGAACAGGAATTATATGTAAGCGGTGCCAATGATTTAAATTCTGACTCCATGATGGCCAAACAGTTTCTCTGTTTCATTTTCCCTAAGGATAAAACTCCAAGTTATCTGGGTAAAATGGAAAAAAAGATCAAATGGATTGGGTATTAGGGATCCTGGACTCTCCTCAGGTACTGCTGCAGATTTTTCTCAACGCTACAATGTTTGAGCCCTGGTTTCATTACCTCTCCTTCCTCCCTCCAATGGGCAGTGTGAAAATCACCATCATTATCATTAAAGGAAGGGAAGCACCTAGAAAGAAATCAACCCACAAACATAACAGCTTAAATGTTAACCAGCTTTGTGGTTGTTTGTGATGAATAACTATTTTCAGATTGCATTTCAGCCATTTATATTAAAATGCTATATCAGTGCAAAATAACAGAGTTGCTGTAGGCTGCCACCCAGCTGCTCATTTCCCTGTCAGAAGCAGTTTCTTTTCAGATGTAATCTGGTAAGAAGCAACTTGCCACCTTAAGGAATATTGGTGGATGTTAAAAGGAAAGACACTTCACACACACACACACACACACACACACACACACAAATGCATTATTGCTGAAAAAAACAGTGCAAGTTGATGTAAAGACAGGCTTAAAGTTATTGGATCAAACTGTGTAAGATTAAAAAATCTTAAAATTTTTAAAATAAATTTTACTGAATTTTTAGCAACAAGAGTGATTTAATTCCAAGGAAGTGTGATACTATCAACAAACTTTTGAATAAGAGCTTCTCAAGTACAGGGACCTGATTTTGCTCATCTTTCAATCTCCAGTATCAATAACATGGCCACGAATAGGAAAGGTATTCAATATATACTTATTAGGTCAAATGCCATCTAGTCATTCCCAAATAGATGACTGACAAGATTTTTTTCATTTGAATACTTAGTCTTACAGCTCTCTCTGCCTGCTGGGCAATGTGTCTATCCCTCTGCCCTCTGAACCTCAATGTGGACTCATAATTTTATCCCAGGATAGTCTTTCTTCAGACACCTGTATTTTATGGCAAATCAGTTTACCCAATTAACCAAGAATAAAACCGCTGTTGACTTTGATTTTTCCCAGTTTGTTTTGTTTATTTCGCCTCTAAAATTACTCTCAGGTCTATTTCTACCACAGTCCCATCCTAACCTTAGTGTGGTGCAATGGACGTTCATGGACCTGGTCTCTAATTATGAGCAGTGGGACCAGAGCAAGTCTCTTGGTTTCTTTCTATCTTAGTTTCTCTTCCGAAAAGTAAAGGGCCTGCACCTGATCCATGTTTTTCAAACAGCAAGTCACAACCTGTTAGAAAATCTTAAAATAAATATAATGTGTTCCCATGAGCATTTCTAAAATGTAAAGAGAACAGAGCCAAAAAATGTCATATATCATCATAAGTATTAAGGATAAATATTGTTCTGTTGAACATTTTTTTTATAAGTATGTGTGTATCTAAAACATTTCTGAACTATGGCTCATGGTTAAAAAAAAAACTTGAAAGCCACTGCACTAGATAATTTCAAGGTCCTACAATTTATAAATTATAGGATTTTATTCTGGGTCTTTACCATTTCATGCACAGATTATTTCAATAGCCTTCTAACTATTCTGCCTGCCTACAGTCTCTTCCCCTTCCAATCCATCATCTACACTACTGCTAGGCTGCACTTATGTAGCTCTTTCCAAGTGTAATTCCCTGGCTCAAAATCCTTCAATCATTTCCCTTTAGAAGAAATTCCCATACTTAGCTCAGAATCAAAAGTTCTTCCCCATCCACATCCACTCTGTCTTTACAATCTAATCCTCCTCTGTTCTATATGAACTCTGGGTTTCATCAAATCTATCTACTTATCAAAAGCAGAAACTAATACACCATTGTAAAGCAATTATATTCCAATAAGATGTTAAAGAGAGATTGGTTCAAGATGGCGGAGTAGAAGGATGTGCTCTCATTCCCTCTTGCAAGAGCACTGGAATCACAACTAACTGCTGAACAATCACTGACAGGAAGACACTGGAACTCACCAAAAAAGATACCCCACATCCAAAGACAAAGGAGGAGCTGCAATGAGACAGTAGGAGGGGCGCAATCACAATAAAATCAAATCCCATAACTGCTGCGTGGGTGACTCATAAACCTGAAAACACTTATACCACAGAAGTCCACCCACTGGAGTAAAGGTTCTGAGCCCCATGTCAGGCTTTCCAACCTGGGGGTCCAGCAACGGGAGGAGGAATTCCTAGAGAATCAGACTTTGAAGGCTAGCAGGATTTGACTGCAGGACTTCGACAGCACTGGGGGAAACGGAGACTCCAATCTTGGAGGGCACACACAAAGTAGTGTGGGCATCGGGACCCAGGGGAAGGAGCAGTGACCCTGAGGTGACTGAACCACACCTACCTGCTAGTGTGAGAGGGTCTCCTGAAGAGCCGGGGGTGGCTGTGTATCATCGTGAGGACAGGGACACCGGCAGCAGAAGTTCTGGGAAGTACTCCTTGGCGTGAGCCCTCCCAGAGTCTGCCATTAGTCCCACCAAAGAGCCCAGGTAGGCTCCACTGTTGGGTAGGCTCAGGCCAAACAGCCAAGAGGGAGGGAACCCAGCCCCACCCATTAGCAAACAAGAGGATTAAAGTTTGACTGAGCTCTGCCCACCAAAGCAACAGCCAACTCTATCCACCACCAGTCCCTCCCATCAGGAAACTTGCACAAGCCTCTTAGATAGCCTCATCCACAAGAGGGCAGACAGCAGAAGCAAGAACTACAATCCTGCAGCCTGTGGAACAAAAACCACATTCACAGAAAGATAGACAAGATGAAAAGGCAGAGGGCTATGTACCAGATGAATGAACAAAATAAAACCCCAGAAAAACAACTAAATGAAGTGGACATAGGCAACCATCCAGAAAAATAATTCAGAATAATGATAGTGAAGATGATCCAGGACTTTGAAAAAGAATGGAGGCAAAGATCGAGAAGATGCAAGAAATGTTTAACAAAGACCTAGAAGAATTAAAGAACAAACACCTAGAAGAATTAAAGAACAAACAAACAGGTGAACAAAACAATAACTGAAATGAAAATACACTAGAAGGAATCAACAGCAGAATTACTGAGGCAGAAGAATGGATAAGTGACCTAGAAGACAGAATGGTGGAATTCACTGCGGCGGAACAGAATAAAGAAAAGAGAATGAAAAGAAATGAAGACAGCCTAAGAGACCCTTGGGACAACATTAAACGCAACAACATTCGCATTATAGGGGTCCCAGAAGGAGAAGAGAGAGAGAAAGGACCAGAGAAAATATTTGAAGAGATTGTAGTCGAAAATTTCCCTAACATGGGGGAGGAAATAGCCACCCAAGTCCAGGAAGCACAGAGAGTCCCAGGCAGGAGAAACCAGACACATAGGACACATAGTAATCAAACTGACAAAAATTAAATACAAAGAAAAATTAATGAAAGCAACAAGAGAAAAATGACAAATAACATACACAGGAACTCCCATAAGGTTAACAGCTGATTTCTCAGCAGAAACTCTACAAGGCAACAGGCAGTGACATGATATATGTAAAGTGATGAAAGGGAAGAACCTACAACCAAGATTACTCTACCCGGTAGGGATATTGTTCAGGTTCGAGGGAGAAATCAAAAGCTTTACAGACAAGCTAAAGCTAAGAGAATTCAGCACCACCAAACAAGCTCTACACAAATGCTAAAGGAACTTCTCTAAGTAGGAAACGCAAAAGAAGGAAAGGACCTATAAAAACAAACCCATAACAATTAAGAAAATGATAATAGGAACATACATATAGATAATTACCTTAAATGTGAATGGATTAAATGCTCCAATTAAAAGACACAGGCTCACTGAATGGATACAAAAACAAGACACATATACATGCTGTCTACAAGCAACCCACTTCAGACTTAGGGACACATACAGACTGAAAGTGAGGGGATGGAAAAATATATTCCATACAAATGGAAATCAAAAGAAAGCTGCAGCAGCAATACTCATATCAGATAAAATAGACTTTAAAATAAAGAATCTTACAAGAGACAAGGAAGGACACTACATAATGATCAAGGGATCAATCCAGGAAGAAGATATAACAATTATAAATATATATGCACCCAACATAGGACCACCTCAATACATAAGGCAACTGCTAACAGCTATAAAAGACAAAATCGACAGTAACACAATAATAGTTGGGGACTTTAACACCTCACTTACACCAACGGACAGATCATCCAAACAGAAAATTATTAAGGAAACACAAGCTTTAAATGACACAATAGACCAGAAAGATTTAATTGATATTTATAGATCATTCCATCCAAAAACAGCAGATTACACTTCCTTCTCAAGTACACATGGAACATTCTCCAGGACAGATCACATCTTGGGTCACAAATCAAGCCTCAGTAAATTTAAGAAAATTGAAATGATATCAAACATCTTTTCTGACCACACAGCTATGACATTACAAATCAATTACAGGGAAAAACACATAAAAAAACCAAACACATGGAGGCTAAACAATACATTACTAAATAACCAAGAGATCACTGAAGAAATCAAAGAGAAAATCAAAGAATATCTAGAGACAAATGACAACAAAAATATGATGATCCA
This sequence comes from Lipotes vexillifer, assembly GCF_000442215.2. Lineage (NCBI taxonomy): Eukaryota > Metazoa > Chordata > Mammalia > Artiodactyla > Lipotidae > Lipotes > Lipotes vexillifer. The sequence goes on along the minus strand of NW_006795956.1, from coordinate 391,041 downwards.
AAACCTGTGGGATGCAGCAAAAGCATTTCTAAGAGGGAAGTTTATAGCAATACAAGCCTACCTCAAGAAACAAGAAAAATCTCAAATACTCTAACCTTATACCTAAAGGAACTAGAGAAAGAAGAACACACAAAACCCAAAGGTAGCAGAAGGAAAGAAATCATAAAGATCAGAGCAGAAATAAATGAAATAGAAACAAAGAAAACAATAGCAAAGATCAATAAACCTAAAAGATGCTTCTTTGAGAAGATAAACAAAATTGATAAACCATTAGCCAGACTCATCAAGAAAAAGAAGGAGAGGACTCAAATCAATAAAATTAGAAATGAAAAAGGAGGGCTTCCCTGGTGGCGCAGTGGTTGAGAGTCCGCCTACCAATGCAGGGGACACTGGTTCGTGCCCCGGTCTGCAAAGATCCCACATGCCGCGGAGCGGCTGGGCCCATGAGCCATGGCCGCTGAGCCTGCACGTCCGGAGCCTGTGCTCCGCAATGGGAGAGGCTACAACAGTGAGAGGCCCGCATACTGCAAAATAAATAAATAAATAAATAAATGAAAAAGGAGAAGTTACAACAGACACCACAGAAATACAAACCACCTTAAGAAATTACTACACCAACTCTATGCCAATAAAATGGACAACTTGGAAGAAATGGACAAGTTCTTAGAAAGGTGTAACCTTCCAAGACTGAACCAGGAAGAAACAGAAAATATGAACAGACCAATCACAAGTAATGAAATGGAAACTGTGATTAAAAATCTTCCAACAAACAAAAGTCCAGGACCAGATGGCTTCACAGGTGAATTCTATCAAACATTTAGAGAAGAGCTAACACCCAACCATCATAAACTCTTCCAAAAAACTGCAGAGGAAGGAACACTTCCAAACTCATTCTATGAGGCTACCATCACCCTGATACCAAAACCACACGAAGATACTACAAAAAAAGAAAATTACAGACCAATATCGCTGATGAATATAGATGCAAAAATCCTCAACAAAACTCTAGGAAACAGAATCCAACAACACATTAAAAGGATCATACACCATGATGAAGCGGGACTTATCCCAGGGATGCAAGGATTCTTCAATATATGCAAATCAATCAATGTGATACACCATATTAACAAATTGAAGAATAAAAACCATATGATCATCTCAATAGATGCAGATAAAGCTTTTGAAAACAGTCAACACCCATTTATGATAAAAATTCTCCAGAAAGTGGGCACAGAGGGAACCTACATCAACATAATAAAGGCCATATATGACAAACCCACCATTCTCAATGGTGAAAAACTGAAAGTATCCCCTCTAAGATCAGGAACAAAACAAGGATGTCCACTCTCATCACTATTATTCAACATAGTTTTGGAAGTCTTAGCCACAGCAACTAGAGAAGAAAAAGAAATAAAAGGAATACAAATTGGAAAAGAAGAAGTAAAACTGTCACTATTTGCAGAAGACATGATACTATACATAGAGAATCCTAAAGATGCCACCAGAAAACTACTAGAGCTACTCAATGAATGTGGTAAAGTGGCAGGATACAAAATTAATGCACACAAATCTCTTGCATTCCTGTACACTAATGATGAAAAATCTGAAAGGGAAATTAAGGAAACACTCCCATTTACCATTGCAACAAAAAGAATAAAATACCTAGGAATAAACCTACCTAGGGAGACAAAAGACCTGTATGCAGAAAAGTATAAGACACTGATGAAAGAAATTAAAGATGATACAAAAAGATGGAGAGATATACTATGTTCCTGGATTGGAAGAATCAACATTGTGAAAATGACTACACTACCGAAAGCCATTTACAGATTCACTGCAATCCCTATCAAACTACCAATGGCATTTTTCACAGAACTAGAAAATCTTAAAATTTGTATGGAGACACAAAAGACCCCGAATAGCCAAAGCAATCTTGAGAAAGAAAAGCGGAGTTGGAGGAATCAGGCTGACTGACTTCAGTCTATACTACAAAGCTACAGTAATCAAGACAGTATGGTACTGGCACAAAAACAGAAATATAGATCAATGGAACAGGATAGAAAGCCAAGAGATAAACCCATGCACCTATGGTCAACTATCTATGACAAAGGAGGCAAGGATATACAATGGAAAAAAGAGAGTCTCTTCAATAAGTGGTGCTGGGAAAACTGGACAGCTACATGTAAATGAATGAAATTAGAACACTCCCTAACACCATACACAAAATAACGTCAAGGGGCTTACCTGGTGGCGCAGTGGTTAAGAGTCTGCCTGCCAATGCAGGGGACACGTGTTCGTGCCCTGGTCCAGGGGGATCCCACATGCCATGGAGTGGCTAGGCCTGTGAGCCATGGACGCTGAGCCTGCACGTCTGGAGCCTGTGCTCTGCAACAGGAGAGGCCACAACAGTGAGAGGCCCACGTACCGCAAAAAATAAAAAAATAAAAAAGAAACTCAAAATGGATTACAGACCTAAATGCAAGACTGGACTCTTTAAAACCCTTAGAGGAAAACATAGGAAGAACACTCTTTGACATAAATCACAGCAAGATCTTTTTTGATCCACCTCCTAAGTAATGGAAATAAAAACAAAAATAAGCAAATGGGACCTAATGAAACTTAAAAGCATTTGTAAGGCAAAGGAAACTACAAACAAGACAAAAAGACAACCCTCAGAATAGGAGAAAATATTTGCAAATGAATCAATGGACAAAGGATTAATCTCCCAAGATATATAAACTGCTCATGCAGCTCAAAATTTAAAAAACAAATAACCCAATCAAAACATGGGCAGAAGGGCTTCCCTGGTGGCTCAGTGGCTGAGAGTCCGCCTGCCGATGCAGGGGACATGGGGTCATGCCCCGGGCCGGGG
>NW_006795956.1:377049-388049 GCF_000442215.2 Lipotes vexillifer | reverse complement strand
AAAAAAAAAAAAAATGGGCAGAAGACCTAAATAGACATTTCTCCAGAGAAGACATACAGGTGGCCAAGAAGCACATGAAAAGCTGCTCAACATCACTAATTATTAGAGAAATGCAAATCAAAACTACAATGAGGTTTCACCTCACAACAGTTAGAATGGGCATCATCAGAAAATCTACAAATAACAAATGCTGGAGAGGGTGTGGAGAAAAGGGAACCCTCTTGCACTGTTGGTGGGAATGTAAATTGATACAGCCACTATGGAGAACAGTATGGATGTTCCTTAAAAAACTAAAAATAGAATTACCATATGATGCAGCAATCCCACTGCTGGGCATATACCCAGAGAAAACCATAGTTCAAAAAGACACATGCACCCAAATGTTCACTGAAGCACCATTTACAATAGCCAGGTCATGGAAGCAACCTAAATGCCCACAGGCAGAGGAATGGATAAAGAAGATGTGGTACATATATACAATGGAATATTACTCCACCATAAAAAGAAACGAAATTGGGTCATTTGTAGAGACATGGATGGATCTAGAGACTGTCATACAGAGTGAAGTAAGTTAGAAAGAGAAAAACAAATATCGTATATTAACGCATATATGTGGAACCTAGAAAAATGGTACAGATGAACCGGTTTGCAGGGCAGAAATTGAGACACAGATGTAGAGGACAAATGTATGGACACCAAGGGGGGAAAGTGGCGGCATGGGGGTGGTGGTGGTGGTGTGATGAATTGGGAGAATGAGATTGACATATGTACACTAATATGTATAAAATGGGTAACTAATAAGAACCTGCTGTATAAAACAATAAATTAAATAAAAGTTTTAAAAAATCTATTTACTTATCATCTCCTGAACATCCTCTCCAAATTGCTGCCCATAAATCTGGCCACACCCATTCTCCCAGCTTGGAATACTTACTCCAGGTATCCTCAGCTTATTTTTCCAGGTAAGCTCATTTTTCAAATTGATGAAAAGGCTTGGTAATATTTTGATCAGGATTATTGTGAAGAGAACAAAATTAATTTAAATAGAACAGAAAGCTTTAAAATATTGAATCTTTTTACCTACAAAGAATACATGTCACTCCAGGTTTTCAAGCCTTGTTTTATGCCTCCTAGGTAGTGTTTTAAATTTCTCTTCATATATGTTCTAGGAAATTACTTTGTGTTTGGTAAGCATTTAATAAATATTTGTTAATGACAAGTTTATTAACTTTAAACAATGAATTCATATCTGTTTTGGTTGATATGTCAACCTAATAGTAAGATTAAAAGTTTAAAAAAATATACTTTAAAATGAAAATGATTGGTTGAAACAATTTATAAATACATTAAAAACAGGAAAGAGCCTTGGATGTCGAATTCTGAGAACTGGGGTTCAATTTTGCTACTCCTTGCTACTGCTTTAAAAACAAAGAGTAAGAAAACTTGGTAAAAACAAGCAAGAAATCCAAAAACACTAGGCTTTCCTGGTACTACCACTGACTTGCTCTTCATCAGAAGGTTTATTACTTGTCATTCTGTTTTCCTTTTCTTTCTATACATTTCAAATATTTATAAGACCTGTTTGTCTCCTCTTCAATGTCCCTGAATACACACTGTTACACTGAAAAGAGACTTCTCTGATATTAGGAGTAGGCTTTATACTCTCAAAGACAGATTAGATGACCATGGGGAAGACCATGATGATGAAGATTTGGGGGGAAGGTTTGGGGATGGTTCCTCAATAAGTAGCATAACTCTTCCCCACCTGGATCAAGAGAAGTTTGAAAATGAAGAGTAAAGGTGGGAGCAAGATATTACACTTGCTATGGATAGAGACTAGTTGAATGACTTTTGGAGTCTTGATTCAATTCGAGTGAGACAGAGCATTTTTATTTTTCCAGCATTCCATACAACTATGATACACCTCCTCTTATTATTAAAAAGAAAAAAGAAAAAAAGAGTATGGCATTATCACAGAGGTCCACACACAGCAGGAGCATCTTGGAGAACTTTTCAACTTTTCAATCTTGTGGCTGTAAAATCCATTATCATCCGATTGCATAAAAATAACATATAAATGTTATAGGCCATAAAGCTTGAAGTGTGGTTGTAAATTATATAAGCATATCTGTACTATACATATTCATGTTGTGATGCATTCAAATGATGAAAAATATTCTTTGCTCCATTGCTGCAGTAAGTTTCTGTTCTAAAATACGTTCTGGAGTCATCGGCAGTGTCTTCTCTTTTTGCAAATGACTAATGTGAGAAGGTAACTTCGGAAATTGCATTGCAATGTAATCATCCATATTGTGTATTGTAGATAAAATTGATTAGAATAATATTGAAAGTCCCCCAAGGGACTCTACAATTATAAGTCAAGTCCCAACTGGAAAAGGTTTTTTGAAAAGTTGGCAGATGTCTTAATGAAAATGAAGCATTGCAGTAATATATTAGGGCAATTTGTTCATTATTGACAAGCAAATCACTAAACTATAAAAATTACTGGATTAGACAGGCAGAATTACTTTTCTTTCAATGAATGGTTAATCAAATATTACTTTTAAATGCTCATTTGTTTAAGTTTTTGATATGCATATTAGTAGACAAATGATTGCCCTTTACTTAGAGCTCCAAGTTGGCTTTAGATGCTGAAGATACAAATATTTGAATTTACGTCTATTAGGAACCAAATTCAATCACAAGACTGAAGCCTACCTTTCATAGTCCACAGTAGAATATAAAAAACCACCAAGATTTTGTATTTCCTCTTAGTAAATCCATTTACTTGGCATTTCTGTTTCCTTTTTTTCATGAAAGAACAACATTGAAATAAATCCTTGAGGAACAGACAGAGCCAGTTAACAAGTGAGGTAATTATATGTCATTATTCCACATGCTGGGGGGTTGTAAATGATTTAAAAGTTTGTTTCCATATTTGTTTCCAGGGACTTGACCAAGCACAGAAGCTCTATATATTTATATCAGCAACTAGGGAGAATTTATTCTAATAGATATTTATTCCATGAACAGGAATCTTTCAGTTTCATATTGCACATGAATATTAAATAAACTACCTGCTGGCAACTACACAATATTTTAGTCTCTAATTTTTAAAAGTACAATGTATTTTAATACCTATTTTTAAACAGATATCAATTTTTATGGAGCTGTACATGAGTTGCTGATGGATAAATCACCCAAGCATGGTTAAAGAGAGCCTAATCTCCAGCTGGTACCAGATCCATTTAATTGTATCTTCTGACCTCACCTCACCTGAGCCTGCATTAAAATCATAATACAGTTCAAGTGTAAAAATGATATACTGTTTGTTCACCCTGTTTATAGAGGAGCAGACATACAGTTAAATTCATATGTTTAAAATTAGTGTAGTCATTTGAAAAGGTTGAGTTAGATCAAACTGCCTCTCAGCGTTTTCTCTGCCCTTTTTTTAAATTTAAATGACTAGGCCTCCATCACCAGATGTGAGGCTGTTAAAAAAGTTGTAACAGCTTTTCCTGGACACCCAGAAGATTGCTCCCCTCCATCAAACACAGAGAGCTTTCAAGCATCATTTAATAATGGAACAGTCCATTTTTTTAAGGTGTTCAGCAGGCAATACGACAGAAACTTGGGGGCGTTCTAAATCCTTTACAAACGTAATATTTCAAAATGGCCTAAACAGCAGCTCTTAAGTTTATCTCCATTTTCATTAGGGTGAAATGTTGTCTTTAGGTTCTGTGGTAGTTTTATTTTCATAAATTACAGTCCCCCAGTTTTTTCTGTTTTAAGAGTCAGGGCGTTTTCTGGTCTGTTTTTTTTTTTAAATGCTGCTCCAGCCAGACATATATTGATCTTAACAATGTTTGGAAAAGCTGAATTGAGTAAATTGAAAATGGCATTGCTTTTGAATTCCAATTGAAAGGAACAATTAGCTAATACTCATCACAAATAACATTAACTGAGAGATTTTGGTGCACTAGATAAACATGATGCTGAGTCGCCACAACATGTAACGCATTGGAATGTGTATCTCCCTGTCTCCCAGGTAAAGACTTTGTCTCTTTTATTCACCATTAACCCTCCAGTGACTAACAGAGTGCCTGGGAGGACACATATGCCCAATGAGTAAGTACAAAATCAATGAATGAATGAGTCAATGAATGCATCATCTCATTGGGTCTCTACAACTACCCTATGCAGTAGGAAATACGTTTATTCCCATTTTTAAAATGAGGAAACTAAAGTTTAGAGAAGTTAAATAAATTGCCCAAGATCACATCTATTTAGTGGCAGAGCCAGAATTTGGAGATCTGTCTGATTCTGGAGTCCACGCTCTTAGTCACGATGGTAATAGCTCAATCATGGTGGTTTTCAAACTTTGCTGTGCATCAGAACCTCCTCTCAGGCTTGCTAAAACCCAGATTACTACCTCTCCTGCCCCACAGAGTTTCTGTTTCAGTAAGTCTGAAATGGAATTTCAGAATTTACTTTGCTAACAGGTTCCCAAGTGAGGCTGAAGCTACGGATCCTGGCACCACAATCTGAGAAACACCGGTTCTGTGATTCAACTGAGTATTTCAAGTAAAATAAATAAAATAAAATAAAAGTATGTTCAGATCCACTTTTGTGTGTGACAGTCATAGCCATTGGTTTTAACAAAATAAGCTCTTTCTCTTTCTATAATTTTTAACACAGGTCCCTTCTCACATCCATATCCACTCCCCTATAGCTCACTGCAGAATGTGTAGCTGGTTCTAAACAATAAATATTGACCATTTCAATTAATCTGATGGATGTGAGTCTCCTTCCTGAACTAAATTTTATCCATTTCCAGGGAGATTTTGCAAAACTGAATTTAGATAGTATTAAAATGACTCCAGAATGATAAAAACATACCCAACATCTAGAGAGAGGTCAAAGCATCACAATTACTCTGCTCTCTACCCAAGAAACAAACAAACAAACCAAACAGAATACTATATTTAACTCTCCTGGAAACATTTGCTGAATTTAATGTCACAGAAACTCTGGGAATATTTGTTAGGTGTAGAAATGCAGAATTAGGATTTTGATCTTTACTGTCAAGTGTAGCCAGGTCCCTGGGAGGACCAAAATAATCTATTTCTTACCATGTATTTTCCTTAAACCCTTCAGGTAAAGTCAAGGTTAATTGTTAACTGATTAGTCATAGATTTATTTCCTGATGTCAATTCTCCCTAGTATGCGCTACAGCCCTCATTTTGTCCTCCTGGATTACTAGAAGCACATCCTTAATGGTTCTGCCATCTCAGGACTGCCAGCCTCTCCACACAGTCCTGCCAGTTATTTTCTAGGATCCAGGCCTGAGGATGGCATCCCCCTGATCAACAGCTATCTGTTGCATTATAACATTTTAGGGCAAAATTCATATTTGTAGGGCTTCCCTGGTGGCGCAGTGGTTGAGAGTCCACCTGCCGATGCAGGGGACGTGGGTTCGTTCCCCAGTCCGGGAAGATCCCACATGCCGCAGAGCGGCTGGGCCCGTGAGCCATGGCCGCTGAGTCTGCACGTCCGGAGTCCGTGCTCCGCAGCGGGAGGAGCCACAACAGTGAGAGGCCCACGTACCGCAAAAAAAAAAAAAAAAAAAAAAATTCGTACTGGTAAACGTTCTCTAGAAGATCTTTCATGATGTTTCTGGCTTTCTACAGCTCTCATCGCCCAACACTCCTTTCTGACATACAACCCTCCATCCACGATTACTGAAACTCTTGCAGATCCTCCAATGCATCACCTGTTTTGGGCATGTGTCTTTTTTCTTCTACTAGAATACTCCCTCCACAGCTCACATACCCACCCCCCCCACACACAGGCCCATACACATCTTTTGTCTACTTAATTTCTATTAATTCTTCAAGACACACACTCCAACTGCTGCTTCCTCCGTGACCATCCCTAACTGTTTCTCCAATTTAAGTCTTGCCTCTTGCTTCAACAGCATCCTTGAATATTTCTCCATAGGACCTAACACTCCATACTCATGTAAGCAGTTTACTTGTCTATTTCCTCTTCCAAGCTGTGTATTTTTATAAGACAAGTACCAGATCTTTTTATATAACTGCAAATTCCCAGTGCTGGTAGAGTGCTGGGCTCCCTTGTAGCGTTTCAAACAATTGCTTAGCAAATGAATGAAAGAGAGAGAGAGAGAAGAAGGAAAGAAAGAGAAAGAAGGGAAGGAGGAGGAAAGCGAAGGAAGGAAGGAAGAGAGAAAGAAAGAGAGAGAGACAGGCACAGAGAGAAAGGAACAAAAGTTGTGATTAAGAATCTCCAGTTGGTTGCTTCAGGTAGCTTGTATATTTACTCTTTGGCAAAACCATATGGTACAGGGGAAAGAATCCGGGACATAGAATACCTCCTCAAGCAACTCTGAATAACCCTCTGGTCACTCATCTGTAAAATGACAGGTTTCTTAAGGTACTTTCCAGTATAAAGTTCTGTTATTAACCACCTTGGATGGAAAAAGGGAATTAAAGGAACGATCCCTTAAAACTATAGGAGTTAATATTTTTCCTTCGTTACCCTGTAGCACTTAAAGTACTGAAAAGATCTCAACCCTACTGAATAGTCACCTTCTATTCTTTGTATTACATCAAAGTTTTATATAGTAATCTATGCTTTAAGCAATTATGAGTCAAAGTAATCTAAGTAGTATGAGCTAATTTTGTTGATAAAATGAAGTAACACATCCTAAGCTAGTGATGGGAAACGTGTAAAGAAGAGTCTCCAATCTTTTTTTTTTTTTTTTTGGTACGCAGGCCTCTCACCGTTGTGGCCTCCCCCGTTGCGGAGCACAGGCTCCGGACACGCAGGCTCAGCGGCCATGGCTCACGGGCCCAGCCGCTCCGCGGCATGTGGGATCTTCCCGGACCAGGGCATGAACCCGTGTCCCCTGCATCGGCAGGCGGACTCTCAACCACTGCACCACCAGGGAAGGCCCAGTCTCCAATCTTTAAGGCTGAACTAGTTTAATGGTTTTCAACTTTTAACCAGGGATCCTTTTTCCAAAAAAAAATGCATATAGCCAACATGGAAAACTTGTAAATATTTAATCTGTAAGATCAATTGAAGTGGTTTTGTCTTCATTGGTCAAAGTGGTGGTCAGGGCAGGGTAGCCTGGATCCCTGAGTGCTGATATTGCCACCTTCAATGCCATCCCTGGAACCCGACACAGGTCCTCTGTTTTTCACACCAGTGTCTGTACCATGGCATCCATGTATATTCCTAGGGCTAATTTGGGTTTAGTGCAACAGTGCAGGATTTTAAACACCGCATAGAACTCTGCTCACTTTTTCTTCTTCCCATCCTCTAACCAAGCATCACTCCATGAATGAGTGAATAGTTGCACACTTTACAGAGGTGATTTATGGTTCTGGACTTAGTCCTTGTACAGCAGGTTTTCATTTTTAAGAAGTATAAATGATTAACTAATCATCATAAATGCCTGCATTATATCTCAGAAATGATTCCAGCTCCTGTCATATCTGTGGCCATGAACAAGGCCTTTTTTTTCCAAGATAAAGACTTTTTAAATAATTAATATTTTTTTGGTTGTGTTGGGTCTTTGTTGCTGTGCACGGGCTTTCTTTAGTTTCGGCGAGCGGGGGCTGCTCATCATTGCGGTGAGCGGGCTTCTCATTGCGGTGGCTTCTCTTGTCACATAGCACAGCCTCTAGTCGTGCGGGCTTCAGTAGTTGTGGCACGTGGGCTCAGTAGTTGTGGTTCACGGGCTCTAGAGTGCAGGCTCAGTAGTTGTGGCGCTCAGGCTTAGTTGCTCCATGGCATGAGGGATCTTCCCAGACGAGGGCTCGAACCCGTGTCCCCTGCATTGGCAGGCAGATTCTTAACCACTGCACCACCAGGGAAGTCCTGAGCAAGGCCTTACAATGGGATTCCTGGAAGACTAGAAGTAGGACGGTAAGTGAGGTAATCAGCAAATCTGTGTTCAAAGGTTGCTTTTTTCCTATTGCTTTTGAACAAAGGGTACATAGGAACTGACAGGTGTGAATAATTCCATGACCAGTGAGAGGAAGGAAAAGTCTTATGTCTATTTTGAAGTGTTTATATCCTTCCAAAAACATTTCAAATTTATCTTTCTTTAGAACCCCGTTTTATGAGGCCAACTTCACTGTATTTTCAGATCTGTGATTCCCTTATCATTGATTAGGTAAATCTAACAGTATAAGAGAAATCATATCTACTGTATCTGTTCATAATATTAGTAAAAGACGAAGATAGTATCACAAATATTCAGGGTTAATTGTAGAGAAATTGGGCAAATGTCCAAAATTCTATGGTTAATCTTCATATCTGTCAAGCTCAAAGATTAGCAATGACTTCTGGGAGTTCTTAAAAGTGTTTGGAATGACAGGATCAGATCCTGCCTAACCCATTTTGGGGAAGCTGCCAGTCCTTGTGAGTATGTGTTAATAAAGACAATAAATAACATCAAAGTATGCACGATATGGCAGGCAGGCCCTGAGTGCTTTCACATCTTTAATTAATTTAATCTCAAAAAAAACTCTATGAATTAAGTACTATTACTATTCCAATTTTAAGAGAGAGGAATCTGAATCACACAGAATTTATGTAACTTTCCCAGTATTGCATAGTAATAAAGTATTTAAACCAAGGCACTCAGAGGCCTATGCCAACATTCTTCTTTTTTTTCATAGTGTTTTGAAAACTTTTTATTTTGCTATGATTTCAAACTTACAGAAAAGTTGCAAAATTTGTAAGAGCTCCTATGAACTGTTACCCAGATTTACCAGTTGATTATATTTTTTTGTCCTATTTATTTACCATCATCTCTCTCTGTACAGTTGTCCCTCTGTATCTGTGGGGGATTGGTTTCAGGATCCTCTATGGATACCAAAATCTGCAGATGCTCAAGTCCCTTATATAAAATGGTGTAGTATTTGCATGTAACCTACGTGCATCCTCCCATGTACTTTTTTTTTTTTAAACATCTTTATTGGAGTATAATTGCTCTACAATGTTGTGTTAGTTTCTGCTGTATAAAAAAGTAAATCAGCTATATGTACACATACAGCCCTATATCCCCTCCCTCTTGCGTCTCCCTCCCACCCTCCCTATCCCACCCCTCTAGGTGGACACAAAGCATTGAGCTGATCTCCCTGTGCTATGAGGATGCTTCCCACTAGCTATCTATTTTACATTTGGTAGTGTATATATGTCAATGCCACTCTCTCACTTCATCCTAGCTTACCCTTCCCCCTCCCCGTGTCCTCAAGTCCATTCTCTATATCTGTGTCTATTCCTGTCCTGCCCCTAGGTTCTTCAGAACCAATTTTTTTTTTTTTTTAGATTTCATATATATGTGTTAGCATACGGTATTTGTTTTTCTCTTTCTGACTTACTTCACTCTATAGGACAGACTCTAGGTCCATCCACCTCATTACAAGTAACTCAATTTTGTTCCTTTTTGTGGCTAATATTCCATTGTATATATGTGCCATATCATCTTTAACCATTCATCTGTCGATGGACACTTAGGTTGCTTCCATGTCCTGGCTATTGTAAATAGTGCTGCAATGAACATTGTGGTACATGACTCTTTGAATTATGGTTTTCTCAGAGTATATGCCCAGTGGTGGGATTGCTGGATCGTATGGTAGTTCTATTTTTAATTTTTTAAGGAAGCTCCATACTGTTCTCCATAGTGGCTGTACCAATTTACATTCCCACCAACAGTGCAAGAGGATTCCCTTTTCTCCACACCCTCTCCAGCATTTATTGTTTGTAGAATTTTTGATGATGGCCATTCTGACTGGTATGAGGTGATACCTCATTGTAGTTTTGATCTGCATTTCTCTAATGATTAGTGATGTTGAGCATCCTTTCATGTGTTTGTTATGCCAACATTCTTAAACACTGTGTTACATTGTCTATTTCTACTGCTGACAGAAGGAAGGCAGGTTGATAAACTCTGAGAAATTTCATACCCCGAAACAACACCACTTTTGCCTGAGTGACCCACAGACTTTACATGACAGTAATTGTGGGGTCCTGATGACTCAACAATACAGGGACCAAACCACTGAAATGTATTTTTAGAGCAGTCCTTCTAGCTCTCCTCTCTTCCCTTGAACTTTTTAAACTGATTTAATCTTGAGATACTGTGATTGATGACTTGTCTTATCCTTCCTGTTGTAATTTCTAAGAAGGCAGGGATAGTGTCTTACTCATAGTTCTAATCTCTGCTTTATCAGGGACCTTACCCTACTAACACTGGGGGGGAAAAAGTCTATCCTGTCTCATTATCCTCCACTAAATTTTCCAGTAGAATCAAGGAATTCTGCATTCCCTTGGCAGGTGGTATGTTGATAAATGTTTAACAACCTGCTCTTTGGAGGAATTTATTTTAAACCTTGCTTTGTAGCATTTGCCAATTCCCATGGTATAAATACTGTTACCATCACCAAATTTAAGTGACTAACCAACATTATGTCACTGAATACAGAGTTTGAAGAGATGCTAACAGTGGGCTCTCCACCAGCTGCCAGCCAGTATGAAGACTCCAGAACATCACTGCTTTAGCCACTCAATAAAATATTAAGTCCCACTGCAGAGGGTGGACAAAAGATAAACAAGGAAAGATATGAGTAAATATTGACTTTAGGGTTTCTTCTTAACATCCCTTGGTCCCATGAACCTTCACAAGTAGCTCGGCTAGCAACTTTTTCTGTTACCCTTCCAAAATATCTGTAACGACCACTCATCAAAGTGTTAATCTCCCTCTCTTTTCACTTGACTAGTTTCACTAGACAGCTGTAAACTTTGAGGGCAGAGACTATTTTAGCACTATTTTATCCCCTGAGCCTAGCTCAAAGAAAGTACCAAAAAAAAATTGTTGAATGAAAGAATAAATACTTGAAAAATAGTGTTCTAGCACAAGAGATTGGACCTATTTCTTTTTTTTTTTTTTTTTTTTTTTTTTTCTT
>NW_006795956.1:375668-376916 GCF_000442215.2 Lipotes vexillifer | reverse complement strand
CCCCGCGTCTCCTGCATCGGCAGGCGGACTCTCAAGCACTGCGCCACCAGGGAAGCCCTGGACCTATTTCTTTACTAGCAACCAGAGGTCATGAGTATCCACTTGGATTTTGGCCTTAATGCAAAATTTGCCTGCTTTGTTGATTTATGGTTAATCCATAGGGTTACCCTTTAACATAGTTATTTGTAGTTGGTGATTAAGTTCTGTGGACTTGTGATTAAGAAGTAATTAATTTTCCATACTTAACACTAATGAAATTTCGTGTGAAATGAAAACTACAGAATTAGCATTTGCATCTACTTAGCAGCTTGTCTTCATTATATAACAAACAGAAACAAAGTACTTCAAGTCCATCCTAGCCAAGGCTTGAGAATGGAGTATAAAGAGCTAGATAGGGCTTCCCTGGTGGTGCAGTGGTTGAGAGTCCGCCTGCCAATGCAGGGGACACGGGTTCGTGCCCCGGTCCGGGAAAATCCCACATGCCGCGGAGCGGCTGGGCCAGTGAGTCATGGCCGCTGAGCCTGCGCGTCCGGAGCCTGTGGTCTGCAACAGGAGAGGCCACAACAGTGAGAGGCCTGGCTAGAACTACTTTGGGTAAATAGTTAGAGAGGTATGCTTTAAGGAAAAGATATTTAAGCTAAACCCCTCAGGGAAAAAAAAAAAAAAAAAAAAAAGAGCTAGATAAAGACAGACAGGCAGTTGGACAAATACGAAGAGAAGACTAACTTAAATTATTATAAATGTATTTACTGAGCTAGATTATCAGTTTTATCACAGATATACTGGATAATACAAAAAAATTGAATAATTTATCCAGCAATTTTCTCATAGGCAATATTATTAAAATGAAGACATGAAGAAAGAGGTTATAGAGGAGAATATATATATAGGCCATGAATAAATGCATTAGGCAGCAGGGATGGTGAATGTTTTAGTAGGTTTGGACTAGGTTTTAAAAAAAAGAAAAGAAAAAATACTCAGGTTCTGTGAAGTCTTAAAATATCTGCTGGGGAAAGGGGGTGGGGAAGAATTGCCTAGAGTGGGAAAGTTTATCCTCATCTTCTTACTGCTAGTAGTTTTTTCAAAGACTAAAGGCAAGTTTTTGTTCTACTACTGTTTACTGAAAAAAGTAAAAAAGAGTGAAAAATGAGGAGCTGGTAATAGG
This sequence comes from Lipotes vexillifer, assembly GCF_000442215.2. Lineage (NCBI taxonomy): Eukaryota > Metazoa > Chordata > Mammalia > Artiodactyla > Lipotidae > Lipotes > Lipotes vexillifer. The sequence continues at coordinate 375,751 of NW_006795956.1, read as the reverse complement.
GAATAAGTAGAGAAAGAAGCAGTGCAAGCAAGCCAAATAAACCTGTGCTTGAGGAAGACTGTTCAGAGCCCCAAACTTCCCTG
>NW_006795956.1:374340-375658 GCF_000442215.2 Lipotes vexillifer | reverse complement strand
GGAAAGAAACAATTCCTCATCCTCGTTTGTTAAAAAAATTAACCCATTTCCTCCTTAACATGTATAATTAGATAAATGCCATAATAATTATTTTTATATAATATATACTTATTTTACTTATTTTTTTTATATAATATATATTCCCATAAATATTATTTTTAAAAACATACTGACCTTTAACTACAGATTTTAAAAACCCAACATACTATTGCCATTTCTCAAGGAATAACCTAGATGCTGGCTAAGCAGACTTGGTTTCTGCAGGAGAGTCACAGTACATTCAGGCAGAAAACCCTGGTAAATAAATGTTTGCTTTTTATTGAAAAGTAAAATGGGATGGAGCTTCTGACTTAACCACAGACAGGTTTTAGAACTTTAGAAAAAGATGATTCCTGCATTTATGAATATTTTGGACAAGAAGGGATTTTTTTGAGAATGAAATCATCAACTTCAGTGCAATATTCTCTAATAGTTGCTTTTAAAAGAGAGCAGGAGCACTGTGAAATGACAAACACTGAGATGCAGTGAGCACTCCTGAAACCAAATTCAGAAGAAAATACACATTTTCTTCTTGCGTTAGTGTTGCTATGTTTGTGGGGCTGGGTGGCTGAGTGCATGTGTGCGTCTTGCTAATTATATTATCTGTACTATTAGATAAATGCAGAGAAATGGACAGTGCATATGTATGCCTTTAACTTTAGTATTGATTTCTGGACAATACTGCCTCTGCTAATGAGATCTATTGGATATTGTATCTTTCTGTTTTACTGAGTTTTCCAGATACTAATATTTGTGTTTTGAGCACCAAATTGCTTTTCCTTAAGAACTTTAGAGTTTTCTAAAATCTTTAAAAATTCCTGCCTTCTTGAGCAGAGTAGATATAATTAAGTCTTTGACTCTCTCCATCAGTATCATCAATAATACTTACTGTTTGTGTCATACAAAGATGCCCTCAAGGCCCACTCTACACTAAAGGGCCCTAAAATGCTATGTGTTTTGAGTTGTTTACTGATAGTTTTGTGGTTAATCATTAAGTCTGCCAGTAGTAATACTCCCTTCATCATTATCTGTTTGTTCTTTTGCTAAGGCCTGAAACCAAATCATCTTACTTATAAATGGTGTGTATAGGGCTTCCCTGGTGGCACAGTAGTTGAGAGTCTGCCTGCCAATGCACGGGACACGGGTTCGTGCCCTGGTCCGGGAGGATCCCACGTGCCTCGGAGCGGCTGGGCCCGTGAGCCATGGCCGCTGAGCCTGTGCGTCCGGAGCCTGTGCTCCGCAACGGGAGAGGCCACAACAGTGAGAGGCCCGTGTACCG
>NW_006795956.1:361846-374330 GCF_000442215.2 Lipotes vexillifer | reverse complement strand
ACCCAAAAAAAAAAAAAAAAAAAAAAAAAAAAAAAAATGGTATGTACAAAAAATTGCAAAGTGGAAGGTTTTTAGTTTAAGAATTCTAATAACATATCTTTGCACCTAGGTATGGGCTCACTTTTAGTTTCTTGTTTACCAGAGGGGAGGGGAGGGGCAATACAGGTGAAGAGGATTAAGAGGCACAAACTACTAGGTATAAAATAAACAAGTTACAAGGATGTAATGTACAGCATAGGGAACATAGCCAATATTTTATGAAAACTTTACATGGAGTATATAACCTATAAAAATATTCAATCACTACATTGTACCCCTGAAACTAACATAATATTGTAAGTCAACTATACTTCAATATAAATAAATAATAAAAATAAAATCAACAAGGGATTTACAATACCTACATTTGAAAAAATGAGGTGCTTGATGTTGTAGGAAACCATGGGGCCCCCCCAACAATATAAAATAAAAATAAAGTTCTAAATGAAATTCTGAGTCAAAGATAAAAAGTTGTTCAAAGTTCACTGGGTCCATTTTCGGTCTCTTTTTGTCAACTGACATGATGGGGACTGGTAGAAACATCTCCGAGACTGTTTTTGTCTCTGTCTCTCTGCATACAAACATAACACCCACCCACATACACACCTCTTGGGCCTTCCCTGGTAAGGAAGAATGTCCTTTCCCTGTTTTTTTTTTTTTTTAATAGTGACTTTTCTTGATGGTCTGCCCAGGATTCCTTCTGCATATCTGGACACACATACACTGTGAAGCAACAGAGATAAAATCATGACAGATGTTCTGAATAAACTGTATCTGCTGACCCTTTTACCACTTTCTCCTCCAGCTAGAGTTTCATGACAGAGAAGGATGAAAATTCACCAAGCAGAAAATCTCATTTAGGCCATGGAAATCTGAATGCAACTGTAAATTTTTGCTTCATTTCTTTGGTTGAAATCCAACTTACATCAGAAACATTAGTACAAAATTATTTAAAATAGACTGACTCTATCTCCTTTTTAGAGTGAAAGAAGGAACTATTCATAATAATGAAGAATTATGGACAGATAGGATATGCGGTCACCCTACTCAAGTAACACATGACACTGAGTCAAGGCACAGACCCTCACTGACCACTATCAAGACACATTTAGTAAGACTATCCAAAATTTCAGAATCAAATGTGGCAGTGATATTGGAGAAGATTCAAAGGCGAAAATGTGATATTTTATGTTTAACCATGTATTATCATTTGGTACATTTAAAAAATTCTATTTATTTACCTTGTATGTATGTTATCTTATCTGATGAGATTATTTTCAAAATTAGTGTAATAAAAAAAGGTGCCTATTTTAATACATTCTCAAAGAGATGGTCCTCAAAAAGAGATATCTGTCCCTAATGGTAGATATATATTCAGTACTTAGATGCATTCTTTTGTTCTTTGTGCCTCTAATTTCCACCTCAGGGTAGCATTAGAGTTTGTAAATCAAATGATTATTGGATAAATACTCTTGACTAACCAACATGCCTCAAGTCTTACTAAGGAGTCCTTTTTAGAAATTAGAATGATATTAAGTTGCTCCTAAAAATGTATTGATGGGATGGGTGCAGGCTTCGTAACACACGATTCAGACTGATTCTCAGCCTAGAGAAGGATTCTCCAATCAGGCTGGAATTCTGTGGGGAAGACAGCGGTCATTGATTGGATGTCCACTCCAGACGTGCAATGGAGAAGCTGCTGTGAGCTCACGTGCCACGTGTTTACTGATTCTGGTCTGTTAAAGTCCCAACACTACAACCTGGCATTCAAGGACCTCCCTGTAAACCTTCTTTTCAAGCATTATGTCCCAAACAACCACCCCTCACTAAACTTCCACTCTAGCCAAGCTGATTAATTCACGATCCCCTAAAAATCTTATTTATCACTTTTCTTAGATGGGCTTCCCACAAAACTGACTGTGATACAGAGATTTACACACAGGAATTTTAACGGAAGTGGTCTGTGGAACACCTGTAAGGAAGAGATGGGAGCAGGAGACTGGGCAGAGGGAGAAGCTGAACTGTGATGTTACAACAGACCCCCACAATCAAACCCACGAGGAGCTTCAGAGCTGGGCTGGCCTGCAGAGATGTCACACTCACTGGCCTTTGGACTTTCACATTAACCATTCATTGGGTGTGGTTGCCCCTTGAAAGGGGCTATAACCTTGGGTGATATAGGTCCCTTAGTCTGAGGGCAATTCCTGGACAAGGAGTTGGCTATGAATTTCAGCAGTCAACACTCCTGGCAGCTGAGGAAATGAGGGCCTGGGTCTGAAGCAGGGAGATGCAGGGCACACCAGCATTCACCACACCACTCCTCTACTTGGAAAGCCACCTCCCATAGGACTCTAATTATCCTTACAGCAAAGGTTAAGTGCCACCTGTTATTCCTTTCCTGTTCTGACCACCCTAGGCCAAAGAAAAGTTTCCACACCCCTGAATTCCTTTATTGTATCACTACAGCTCAGGGCACAGCTGATTCCAAGCACAGCAGAGGCAGAGTAGATGCTGAGACACAGCCCTACCCCACTTTGTCAATACTTATTTTTGCACGACACAATACACACGGAGGTTTCATTGTTAATCAAGGAGGGTACCTGGCATCTGGGACACAAAAATATGTGGAATATGTGAAAAACAATGTGAAAAACAATGATCCAGAAAGGCAATGGCATTGAGTCTGTTCTCAGGTGGTCCCAGAAATCCCCTCACCGTTATAGCAGTTAGAACAAGAAGTTTAAGGCAGTATTTTCAAGAATGGTTCTGTGATACTTACAATTCAAGTAGTGCTGCTTCTGGGGCTGATGTAACTCTTAGCGACACAAATTAGGGAATGTGTCTTCTTCCCAACTATCCCACAAAACACTGTGCAGCCCTTGCACTCCAAGAAGGAGTGATGGTGGCGTCCAATGTTTGAGTAATCTCATGGAGGGCACTGGCAGCCATTGAAGAGGTGAGACTATTTTTCAAGAGTCTTTCAGGCATCAGTGAGGAAGCTGGAGAGAAAACATGAAAGAGCAGCTCATGAGCACACTGAGCAACTCTCTGGGGACTTTCATGTGTGGAAGAGACGACCGAGTTTATGCCCTGAATGAGGTAGAGGTGGAAAGGAGTGGAGCTGCTAAATTAATGAAATTCATCATGGATTTTCAGTATGAACTAATATGAACAACTCACTTTCCCCTAGAAGTTATCACATAATGCCTTTAACTATTCACATGTGTAGAATACATGTAGAATACATTTCTGCTATCTCTCTAACTGGAGGTCCTATCCTTGCAGGTAAGGACCATGTCTTTCCTTCACAAATATTTGATGATTAATTCATAGATTGATGGCTGAAGTTCTCCTAGGGTACTGAAGGATGTTATTTGTTATTTACCCCATTGTCATCTGCAGACCTGGGCTTAATAAGCAGATAATCATAATCATAAAGGAATGTTTTCTCAATAGTCACCATCCAGTGATTAATGTCTTTTCTATCAGCTTTTTTTTTTCTTTTATTAAGATCAGAGCCCCTATATCCTTATCTGTCTTCTTCCAAAGGTCTCATATTCCTGTTTTCACTTCTTCCCATCACAGGCGATTACTTCATGATGGCACTGTCCCATTCCCCCATCAAAACTTACACAACATTTAGGATCACTGAGTTCTCAGATGCTGGTGACATTAACCCAGTTTAAAGGTGTTGAATAGATCTAAACCACCGATAAGAAAGTGAGTTAAAAATAGACCCCAGCCTGGGCTACTTTCTAGTCTGCTTTCCTTATGCTCTTGGATTTCTGTTCTTTTCCCTTTTCCCTATTGTTTTGGCAATAAAGCTGAATACTGATAAGGCATTAGTTGGTGCATTCCTAAATATTTTCAAACACTGAGTAGGAGGGTCAGGTAAACCAATTAGTCTGAGAGGATTTTATAGATGACTCATGGGATCGTAGGTTGGTTGGTTACTTCACTGTATTTTCTTGTTCTCTTTCCCAAACATAGAAAATTCTCACTATGCAAAGTCTGCTCAATGCTAAACTTCAAAAATGACCTCCAACATACATACTTTGTTCAAGATGTGGGAATCATTTCCTGAATTTTAACTGGGCCAAAGAGACATATGTGTATGCATATCCATGATATTCTCATAAATACATAATATGTTACATATACAAGTGTTTTATACTTTTTTATAATGAAAATATGTAGACAAACACAGAAACTAAGACAAATACAAACATAAATACGAGAGGATTCTACATCGTATCTGTGGAGAAAGAAATGCTCAGGGCTTTTAGGGGTCAGTACTTTGCTTGATAACAAGGCCGGCCCTCTATGTTATCAAGAGGGAACTTTGCCTGTATACTTAAAGGAGGAAGGTTTTGATTGGATGAGTCAGATTATTGTACCACCTTTTTCATGTTTTATGAAGACAGAGGCTTAGAAATGCAAAAGAGCAAGAAATCTCCTTTTTTAAAGTAACAGTGTTGTCCTATATAGGCTTTAAGTGCTTCCTGAACTGCCAAGTGATAGTGAGCATTATAAAACCCTCTCAGAAGGAACATCCTATTCCCTGATACCCAGAAAGCATCTTGACAGTTGGTTATCCTCTAGCTGAGCTCCTTGTCTGACCCAAGTCTTTTTTCTGCAAAGTTTTTGTTCAGGCATTTCCTTCCTACTACTACTTACAAAAATTGAGAAGGTCAAAGTGCAAGTGGTAATTTTTTGGCACTTTAGAAAATGGTTTTCTTTCAGTACTTATCATTTTCTCTAAAGCCTTCTTCTGCTGAGTGTTTATCAATTGTGCTTCACACTGTAGATCAACACATTTGGGGCCCCTCTGCCTGCCAAGTCCCTTTCTGCTATTAGGAAGTTTAAAACCCAGTGAAGCAGCCTAGTGTAAATATATTTTCTACGCTAGACTCCTGTGAGAAAGGAGTAGAAAACACAATTATTTTTTTGCATTTATGGTGCAGTCATAAAGTAGTTGAGATTTAGAGAATGAGTTTATATAGCAGAGACAAGACATTTTGGGGAAAACTTAAAAGGAGAAAAAACTTTAATACTCTTTTATTCTATTTAAGATTGCTATGAAATAATAAGAAAGACCATATAAATGGCCCATCTTTTCAAAGAGTATGCATCGTTCTATTTAGATTTCTTACTGCCATCCTACTAATACTTCCATGTGCCAGAACTATCGCCTGATTTCTTCCTTCAGTGTTTCCTAATGACTTGATTTCTCTTCCTGCCTTTGTTATTAATCCAGAGCTTGAACTGGATCTATCTCTGCTCAACTTTATTTCTTCAGTAATATAGCTGAGCTGTTTCCTCCTATCTACCACATGGTTACTTCATAGAAAACCAAGAGAGAAGTTTTCTGACTTAATATCAGTTAGACTTGTCCCCTAATTTCGATCAGTCAGGTCATCATTACTTTGAGTCCCTATCTATATGAACAATGAGAATTTTTATTACTGGATCAAGAACCATTCTCCATTTCCATCTCCATATCCACTGTTATAGTAAATAACAGTGCTTACTATAATATGAGCATGTACTCATACCTTGAAGCTTTATTCCATGAGCATCAAATTCTATAGTAAAAATAAGTCATACTTTACAAAACTGACCCAAGTTTTTAGAATTAATGGAGAGGAGAGAGATTCTGAAGGTATTCACAATTTATCAATCTTTGGGTAAAAAATAGATTTCAATTTGGATTCATTAATTTGCCAAAGTGACTCATGTTTCCCAGTGGCGATAGGAAGAAATATAGTAATACTTTCAACTCCTATAGCCCTTTTATCCCAAGATCATAAATATGCTGCAACCATTAATTAATTAAGTGTTACAGCCTTACCACTGAAGTAGGTGAGTTTCCTGTCTCCAACTGAGGCCAGCACTCAGAGAAAGTCAGTCTTCCGTAATGCAGCTAATTAGGCAGTGCTACACCACTAGTGAAAATTTCTGATCCCAGCTGGAAATCAACTTATGCCCTGAAGAAATGGGACTTGATAGCCCTTCAAGTTTTCATCCTAACCTCTGTCCCTGCTGTTGATATTCTTAATCATATCAATATCTAGTTCTTTTTGGTCTATTACAGAGCTGTTGGTCCACAGGGCATCCGGAGTCTTAAAGAAATCACAGACGAAAAGTACACTGTATTAAAACAAACAAACAAATAAACAGATCCTCCTCCTCCGTGTTCAGCATTTAACTTCTGTCTGTGGCAAAGACACGTGTTGAACGGGTGCTGTGATCACCCATCAGAGGTAGGATGGACTCACATGCCCAAGATTTGGTTCGTATGTTGAGACTGATGATACACACAAGAGAGTATACAAAGGTTTATTATTCACATAATGAACACCCCTGGGGAGAGAAGGGCTGGCTCCCAAGCTAGTCCAAAAATGGATTAAGAGAGTGGGGTAAGGTGTCTGCCATGGGGTTTTATTAAAGGTGGTTAAGGAGTAGGGCTGCGGTGAGGGTCCCACAGGCATTGATGGGGGCTGGCATGGTTTGAACTTCCTGCCAGGGCCAAAGGAGTGAGGGCTTTCTTAATGCAGAGAGAAAGAGGTAGAGGTGGGGCATGAAAGCTGTCAGCAGTCAAACACCAAAACTTCACTTACTCTTACAAAAAAAAAAAAATCCAGTCACTTTTTATTACAATCAACCCCTGCATAAAATTCCCAGATCATACAAAGATGTTGTATGTATAATACTCTATGAAAGAATTACATGTTAAGGCAGCAGTGTGGGAGATATAATAGGACTAAATAATTCAACATCCTTAAGATTTTTTTTTTTTTTTTTTTTTTTTCTTTTTAGTGGCTTTTGTAAGCAGGAAACACCTCCAGCTTCCTACCTCAAGTGTACCAAGAATCATGCCTTTGGCTAAAGGCATAGTTGGAAACACATTCTATGAATACAATGTGGGTTCTGAATGTTTTTTCACATCCCTGGATATCTAAGTGGTTCTTGGCCACTTAGTACGTGGCTGAAATTATGTGGAGGTGCGGTTGGAATGCAGGACATTCATAACGATCATAAGAAGTTACTCTTCAATCTCCATGTCCATTGCCATAGTATTAACTGTGATTTTTAAGAATAGAATTTCATTTGTTTGCGTGTGTTTTGGTCGTAGCAATAACATTTATTTGCTATAAAATAACCACAATCTAAATTAAACTACTGATTGGAATTATACTCTGTTAACTTGTGCTCCAGAGGCACATCAACAAAACTCAACATCAGCAATACTACTGAACACTGTTATACACCACAATGACTGATGCCTGTAGCAACAGAATGCCTGTAAACATATAAATGTTCCTCAAAGAAACAGAGAGCATATTATGTATCAGTTTTGATGCAACTTAGAGAACACACAGGTGGAAAATAAGATGCACAGGGATGATGATAATGGCCCAAGACTATTTGTATAATCTTATACTCTGACCACAGAAGTGTCTGGCTATAGGTTACTTAAAGTGACAACAGCACTCCTAAAAAAATCCAAGACATGGCCTTCCCTGGTGGCGCAGTGGTTGAGAGTCCGCCTGCCGATGCAGGGGACACGGGTTCGTGCCCCGGTCCGGGAGGATTCCACATGCCGTGGAGCGGCTGGGCCCGTGAGCCATGGCCGCTGGGCCCGCGTGTCCGGAGCCTGTGCTCCGCAACGGGAGAGGCCACAACAGTGAGAGGGCCACGTACCACAAAAAAAAAAAAAAAAAAAAAAAAAAGGCACCTCTTCTGATAAATGATAGTGAAATGTGGTTAAGCTCCTATTCCTTGTGTTCCTGGCCTTCTTATTTGACCTTAATTCAAAGAACATCTTTGCTATTTAAAATATCACGGTATTACTCTTTCTGACCATTTAACAATAGTGGAAGTGGTCGCAAATAAGGGACTTAACCCAGGGTCACATAGACAATATGACTTCTGATTTAGCATTAATCCACCAAAGCAAAATGCCCCTTCCCACTATCTGCCATGATTTCAAGAATCACAGATGCATGATTTTTCTTTCCCTCCAAACTTTCTAAAAATCATGATGTCTGGTCTTAATTTAGTCTTAATAATTTAATTTACGGTGGGAATGGAGGTTAGCCGTGTCATCTTAAAAGATTAAATTTATATTAAAGAAAATTTTGAAGATAATGGTTGAATGAATTAAACATTCCCAACAGACATTCCATGAAGAAGACACATTTCTCAATATTCGAAATTTCTGTTGTTTTCTTATGTTTTAACAGGAGCTCTGATACTGTTCTTAGGCTCAAGTTAGACAGTATTATGTAGCAAGCAGCACTTCTCTCCTGGCTTATGAATCCACTCTTGGTATCCTTTTTTAGTTCACCCATTGCTGCAGAACAATACTTCCTACTGTTTGAGTGCCTGCGTTTCTCCTCTTTCCTCCTGTATCACAAATGGCTCTCAAGAAATGATCTGATAGCTGCTAAGTATAAAACTTCATTTTTCTTTCATCACTATGTAAGTAAGGTGATTTGATTTACTCTTTTATTTATAACAGAAATGTACTGAGCAATATGATATTTTGGGCTCAGGCAAAGCTAGACATACCTAGTCTCCTGCCTTCATGGAGTACAGCTTAGGGGATGGGACAGGCATTCGTTCTTCATGTAAGGTAGATAGAGTTTTCATGATCTCCCAAATGTCTCAAACCAGGACATGGAAGAGCAATATGCAAATATATGCCTCTGTCACTCCGAATGCCATACCCTTCACCATGAGGTCACAAGAAGATGTTTCTAAGTTTAAATTCATTCAATTCATGGAGGAGCTATTAATTTTACAAATGGAATTGAATATTGGACAGCAGGCCTTACCTAAATCAAAACCATTGCATACTATATCCTGCCCCTCTTCAGTACATTTAGAAGGCTTGGGGTTATTCATTTATTTTTCTGAATGTTTATGTAACCTTTTACTATATTCCTTTAGGCTGTAAAAAGCCTCAGTAGAGGTTTGTCTGTTGCTGAAGGCAAGGAGCACAGGAGGTGGCTCCAGGCATAGTTATAAAATAAATATGGTATTTTTTTTTTTCCCCAAGAAGAAAAATAGCCATGAGAAAGCCAGTTTCCTAAATAGGATGTGTTGGGAATTTTTTTTTCCACTCATGGTTGATTGTGGCAACAAAACTAGGATTATTGTTTTAGACATGTTAAACTAAAAAACAAAGCCCAAAATATGTCTATAGGAGAACATTGAAGGGAGCAGGTCTCATATAAATTCCTAGGAGCCAACAAAGAATTCATTTCAAGGTTGACCATTTGCAGATCTTAATATGTATGTTTACTCAGTTACTGATATGCAAAATACCCTGTCACCAGTGCAGTTGTTGGTTTATCTGGCATAGGCTATATAACACCATAGAAGAACAAGCCACTTGACTTTGTGTCTGGAAATGTTAAAGAAGAACTATACTCCGTAATGTTTACTCTGCATAGCAGCATCTTTGCAAAAAGGATCAGCTCAGAATGAACTTGCATTTTCTTTCTTCGTGTTGTCAAGGAAATGGTCCAATGTTAGATCAGCTTTTGTCCTTGTTAAACCAATTCCAGAATGAGGTTTTAAATAAGTGGATGGCTACAGAAGTGTATTTTCATTTGTTACACTCTGCTGAAAAGGCATTGGCAGTGTGCTTTGACTTTTTAAAATGTTCTCAGGATTTGAAAGGCTGGTCATTGTTGTTATGTTTTACTTAAACTCTCAACAACCTGTCAGGGGTGAAATAGTCAGAATATAAAATATACAAAACATTTCAGAGTAGAGTGAGACACTCAAGCTGGTTTTTAACAATCTATATTGTGCCTTTAAATCTTGATACCTCATTTTGGGGAGAAAAAATCTAAATGGAACAGGAAATGATACAACATAAAATTACTTCCATAAAAATAAAAATTACTGGAGAGAGGAAATTGATGTTTGAGACTAAAACTGTCCTATTTGGAAGCTAGGCTGTATCTCTTCCCAAGAAATAAGTTTACTCACAGTCTACATTCTCCTTGATATTCCTAGTGGTATTTTCTATCACTCAAATAATGAAGAAATCTATCCATTTTTAAAGTAAAAAGAAATCAAAACCATTTTCCCAGATAGATGATAGCCTACAGTAGATACTGCACTTTTATTTACTAATTTATTTGTTTATTACAAAGTGTGAGTAGAGACAATTTTTAAATTTACCATTAACTTTCTGATTTTTACTTTAAAGAGTTGGCTATGTATTCAAAAAATTCATGTTTTCCTATGAATAACAATTAAGACTCACTTCCTCTATAGTTAAATATCAGCTGTGTAACTCAATGTCTTTGAATAGGAAGATTTAGCCTCAGTATTTTCCTACTCATTTAGCATTTGTAAGAAAAATATTCATTTTTACAAGTGCTGGAAGGAATAAAGCCAAAAGCTTAAATTGTTAATATTGACCAAAAATGTACACAGCCACAGCATATGCCCCTTGCCATTCACAAAACATATGCTAATTGGAAGTAAATATCATCCAGCCATGACTAGACTTACACACTCAGAACTGCTTTACAAATAACGAAGTGTGCCTTCTTTCTTCTTTTGCTATCATATAGCAGAAAGAAGAAAAATCACCAGTGGCTCTGTGAATGCATTAATCGATACCCTATTACTTATCTGATTATATGAAGTTACGTTTTTAGCGTTATCACTGAACCAATGAGAAGAAATGTAGGTAAGAAATGAAGAACCTTAGATATAATTTCTCAATGAATTGCATGTCCATAAAGGAAAGCATGTATTTGAATAATAAAAACCACATTTATCCATTTAACTTATTTATTGATTCCCAACTATACTGAGTTGGTTTGTCAAATAAAAATGACGTTTCTGAATACTCAGAATTTTTTTACTGAGGTAAAGAATGAAGAAGTTTGAAGAAATCAAATGACCAAAAAAAAAAAAATTGTTCTGAGTTCTTGGTATCTTAATATAATATGTATAGTTGGACAACTGTGGACCAGGTTGAATGTCATCATGTCTGTATCTAAGAATAAGATGATTTTCTGGCCTAATGGTACTCTCCTTCCGTGCTTCTTTCCTCACATCTGGTCGCCAAAGAGTCGTTCCGTTACCCTGCAGCCTGCTAATGAGATCCCCCATTTAATTAATACCATAAGAATTTTAATTCTGACTGAATCAATTTAACATGATGTGATTTTGTCAGCTCTATTCCCCAAGTAAAAAGTGAGCCTGACGCTTATTACATACATCATTTCACGGGCCCTGCATTCCCTGCTGACTTAAACAAATTCTAATTAAGACTAATTAAAGCATCATTTATGAAAGCGCTTGTGATAGCTATGCAAACATTCTGGGTGGGTATGCTTTGCATAATAATTATCCTAGTTAATATTAAGACTAGGTCCTTGGCAATTAGGTCTTTGAAACTGAGAGTTATTCTGAATTTAGCCCTTTTCAGTGTGAGCAATTAATTTTTAAAAAAGTGCTAAATTTATGTAGTGGCTTCATTAACAAAATAAATTTAGAAGTAGTAGTATTGTTTGCATTCTTTTAAACTAAGCATAATTCTTAACCCAGGTGACATTTATTAAAATAAAAAATGCAATTCTTTGATCTAGTAAATTTATTAGAGCCATCCAAGAAAAGAAATTAATTTTGTTAAGTTTCAGTCAGTTTTTTTTTTTTTAAATAAACCTAACTAGTCTAAAGCATACTACTTAAATATTACTTAAACATGTGGATGTCTTCTAAGAAACAAAGACACCTGAAACAATATTTTAAAAATTGGTTTTTAAAATAACATCTAAAAAATCTGATGCAGACTCAAAGTGTTGTTACAAACAAATTAAATTCTTCAATTTTATGACCTGATAGACCTAACATGCAAAAAAAAAAAAAAAAAAAGAAAAATGCTTCCTTACACCTGCTGAGTTTTGTGAAATTAAAAATTCTCACAGCATTCATAGTTTTCTTTACCTTAGTTTTTAAAGTCATTATGCTGTCAGTATTCATTGTGCCGCAAAATTGAAATGTAAGAATGCTGTAGGAACTGCTTGCTTTTCAAACTCCTATATACTATTTCTAGGACTTTATGGCAGGGTCAAGTGAAGCTGGAGGTTTGAAGAGGTGAATGGGTGAAAAGAAAGAAAATGTGACTCCTTTATTAAATGGGTAAAGGAGATTGATCATAGATGATACCAAAAAAAAAAAGACTAAAAAGCTGCTTTCTCTTTCATCTTTACAAATATAGTGAACATAAAATTCAGGGCAGGAAACTCAGAAGTAGGTAACTATTAAAATAGGCTGAGTGCATTAAAAACATAGAGTCAACTGGCTTTTAGTCAGCTCTATTGAAAAACAGAAGTTTCACACAAAGTCCTATCTTTGAATACTGATGGGTTGAGAATCATTGAAATTGAGAAAGAAATTCTGTATCTTA
>NW_006795956.1:358337-361836 GCF_000442215.2 Lipotes vexillifer | reverse complement strand
GTAGGGAAATAGAGAGTCTTTCTAAATTTCTATCAATTACGTAGTTACAAATTTTATAAGCCTCTATTAAACCCCCATGAGAGCAATATGATGCCATAAAGAGCAACAAATAACAGAATGAACTGTCTCTAACGATTTTGTGGGACAAACCTGATAGTGTAAAGTGATGTGCATAAATCTAGTAAGCTTGACCACATTCTTCACAAAATTGCCTTACAAAATGTGACTTGGGGCTTCCCTGGTGGCGCAGTGGTTGAGAGTCTGCCTGCCGATGCAGGGGGCACGGGTTCGTGCCCCAGTCCGGGAGGATCCCACGTGCCACGGAGCAGCTGGCCCCGTGGGCCATGGCCACTGGGCCTGCGTGTCCGGATCCTGTGCTCCGCAACGGGAGAGGCCACAATGGTGAGAGGCCCGCGTACCGCAAAACAAAAACAAAAACAAAAACAAAATGTGACTTGATGCTACAACTCCAAGAGCAGTACTGAAATGCCAGGCAGGCTGTGCCCAGGAAGATACAATTATTCTAACCTCTTTATCAATTAACTGGGTGTAGAAGAGTAGGTGGGATCATTAAATTGGCAAATGACACAAAGTGAGAGGTATATCATTTTAATAGCTTGAGCAAGTATCCAAAAATGTGGCTAACAGAATAAAGCTTATTGGAAGTACTTCTAATAGCCAAAACTAGTGAAAAACTATAAGACAGAAACATTAAGAAGTTTCAAGGAGTTTGCAGTTAGTAAGAGTTTGATCATGATCCATCAGCTTAGCAGTAGATTTTCCTAAATTCAGCATGACCTTGTATATATAAATACTACATAGATAGACCTATATCATATGACAATCGTGAAGCAATCCTTCCTTCAAATAAAAGTGTAAACAGTCAGTGTAGCTAGGGAGAGATGGGGAAATGACTAGTGAGGAAAGGTTATTTAGGCTAAATTATGCAATTCAATTTAACAAAGAATTATCAAGTGTCTTTTTTTATTATAAATTTATTTATTTATTTATTTATGGTGGAATTGGGTCTTCGTTGCTAAGTGCGGGCTTTCTCTAGGTGCAGCAAGCGGGGGCTACTCTTCGTTGTGGTGTGTGGACTTTTCTCATTGTTGTGGCTTCTCTTGTTGCAGAGCACGGGCTCTAGGCGCTCTGGCTTCAGTAGTTGCGGCACGTGGGCTCAGTAGTTGTGGCTCGCGGGCTCTAGAGTGCTGGTTCAGTAGCTGTGGCACACAGGCTTAGCTGCTCTGCAGCATGTGGGATCTTCCCAGACCAGGGCTCGAACCCCTGTCCCCTGCATTGGCAGGCGGATGCTTAACCACTGCACCACCAGCGAAGTCCCACGTGTCTTTTCTTTTTTTTTTCTTTCCAAACCCAAGCTGACTGTCTTTATTTTTTTTTAATTTTTTAAATTAATTAATTTATTTATTTTTGGCTGCGTTGGGTCTTTGTTGCTGTGCACAGGCTTTCTCTAGTTGCAGCGAGTGGGGGCTACTCTTCTTTGTGGTGTGCAGGCTTCTCATTGCAGTGGCTTTTTTTTTTTTTTTTTTTTTTGCAGTACACGGGCCTCTCACTGTTGTGGCCTCTCCCGTTGCGGAGCACAGGCTCCGGACGCGCAGGCTCAGCGGCCATGGCTCACGGGCCCAGCCGCTCCGCGGCACATGGGATCTTCCCAGACCGGGACACGAACCCGTGTCCCCTGTATCAGCAGGCGGACTCTCAACCACTGCGCCACCAGGGAAGCCCGGCTTCTCTTTTTGCAGTTCTCTTTTTGCGGAGCATGGGTTCTAGGTGCACGGGCGTCAGGAGTTGCACAGCTGCCCAGAGTAGGACACCATCCTAAGTCTTTAACATGCCATATGAGTTCTGAATAAATAAAAGCTACAAAGCCCAAGTTATATACAAATATCTTAGGCAATAATGTTTACAAAGCTATGTACAATAAAACGAATGTAAACAGTAAATGCAGCATGACAGTTGTGGCTCACAGGCTCTAGGGCACAGGCTTAGTAGTTGTGGCATACAGGCTTACTTGCTCCACGGCATGTGGGATCTTCCTGGACCAGGGATCAAACCCGTGTCCCCTGCATTGGCAGGCAGATTCCTAACCACTGTGCCACCAGGGAAGTCCCTTGAGTGTCTTTTCAAGGCCCGGCTCTTGAGGAGGACTAAAGGGATATATCATCATAGCTTCCCATTTTAGTAATTTCTTTTTATTTGTTGTTAAGAGGTCTCTCAGAGTCAGACAAACAATTAAATGACAAATCACAGAGGTTCCTTCTGAAAACAAAGGCGGAATGTTCAGGATCTGCAAGTGTGGTGAGAAAAATATGTCCTGGATAGGAAAAAGGATCATGGGGTTGGCAGAGAGTCTAAGTGTAGGTGGAAGGATGGGGACAGTTCTTGCCCAAGCTGAACAGCTGATGAGAATGTAGGAAGCAAGCAGCGGTAAAACTTTTTCAGCATCCAAACACAGCTGGTGGACCAGCTGATCTCTACATATACTTAGGAGAGGGGAAAAAAATCCCTAGCAGGGATTTAGGTGAGAAAATAAAATAAAATAGACCAGAAAAAGACCTCAAAAAGTCATCTGCTTACCGTCTAGATAGGTGAATTGTAAGCTAGGGTGGGTAATGTGTGGCTACCCTGCCAGCAAGAAGCCCTATAAGGCAGCTGCTGTAGCACTGTACCAGCCTGAGAAGGTCAAGTTTCCTTTACTTTGTCCTCTGGGCCTTTCCTTTCCTTTCTTCTTTTATTTATTTGTTGGTCTCCCTTTCTTTTGCTCCTTCTTTTTCTAATACAAGAGCATGTTCTGTCTGTGGAAGCTGGTCTATACTGAAGTAGGTAACCAAAGAATTATCATCTAGAGCAGTGGTTCTCAAATTGGACATCACCTGAAAAGCTAGTTAAAACAGATTGCTGTCCCCACACCCAGAATTTCTGGTTCAGTGGACAGACCACACAACCCAGTGGCTGGAGGCTGAGAGTCTGCCTTTCCAAAAGATCCCCAAGTACTGCTGAAGCTGCTGGTTCGGGATCACAATTCTGAGACCCACTGCTCTGCCCAAAATTCAAAAGTCCAATGTTTGCATACTGAAACCACAAATGTAATCACTGGTTCGAACAATTGCAATCTTCACCTAAACTATCACGAATATTCAGCCAGTAAACATCTGGATGGCCATACCATTTTTTTCCAGATGGTATCTGTTTCAATTGTTCCATGCCCAGGCCAAATTAAATGTTTTAAACATGACCCCTGAACATTGTCCATGAAATGTCCTTACATTTCAAATCCTATACCAAAATTATTCTTGCTGAGAAGAAAATTATAAAGATTTTAGGCTTAAACGCAACTAGTAATGGCTGCTTTAAAAAAATCTCAAAACGATCGCAGAGTAAAGATTTCATTCAGTACTCTAAACTCTCATTGCTAAGGACAGTGTATATATACCCACCGTAATCTTGTATAAACATACAGTACAATTCTGCCATTTTGAAC